>NW_017537045.1:189410-203750 GCF_001853355.1 Bactrocera latifrons | reverse complement strand
ATTATTTTTTTTTTTTTTTTTTATTTTTTTTTACGTTCCCATTATTATTATTTTTTTATTTCAATTTTCGTGTACACTTTTGATTTTTTGTACTTTTTTAATTAACTTTATCACCTTAACAACACTGGCGCGCGCGCATCTCTCCAGCGCGCAATTTTTCTCACTTAACCAGCGCGTTTCCAATTATCCAACACTTTTTCAATATGCACCAGATTTTTTTGCACACCCGTTAGCGCCGAATTCAAAGCAGCGCGTTATTTTGCACTTCCCACATTTATTTCAACGCGGTTTTTATTTTCCTTATTTAAATTTTTTTTCCGACAACTTCGCATTTTTTACCACTTTAATTTGTGTGTTTTTAAGCCACAACATACGTTGGGAATTTCAACTCGCACATAAAGGAAGTACACTCGTCGCTCCAAATGCTCGTGCTGCGCCGCGCCGTACGCACATATGTAACTGCAAGCGCTGCCTGCCGGTCGCTGGTCTGCCTATTCGCTGTTATTGTCTTCTTCTGCTTTTTGTGTTTATTTTGCTTACTCGTTGCTTGTTACACACACACGCGCTCGTGCTCGCTATCGAATGTGTGTTAGCCGCGGTCATTCACCGCACCGGCTTGCTGGTGTTCGTTCAACGCTTTTTCATGCACACACAAAGTGGGCCCTTTCGACTTTTGCCTCCATCACAACACCAAGATTTCATTTCGCTTTGTTACGGCGTTTACTACCGTTGTTCGCTTGCTTGCTGATTTGCTTTTATTGCTTCCTTCTTCTATTATCGCTTCGCAGCCATTTCCGCGCATAGTGTTTTTGGTGTAGTTGTTTGGTGCGTGTGCGTAATAAACCCGCTTGTTCATTGACTCTCTCTCTGTGGGTGGCTGTTCCTGGAGCGTTCGGGGTGAGTGTCGTGGTTGAAAGTAATGTGGAAGCGCTCTTTTCTCCACTTTTTCTAAGTGCTGCCTAGTATTTCGTGGTGTTGGTATGTAACATTGTGGGTGGTTGGTGTTGTCACGCATTAGAATCATCTGTTCGACTTCACCTGCCACCCGTACGAGTTTCCAGGCGCCCTCGTGCGTTGGCCAATTGAATTGCTTAATTCATTTGGCCGGAGATTAAATTACAACAGCATCCGTTTCTGTTATTTTTGTGTGTCGTTGCTTTGGAAGTGGACTTTAAGTCCGCGGTTGTTGGCGACATTTTAAAAGTGTAAGTGAAGTCACTTGAGTTCATTTAGCCTTTTATAGTGCTCCTAAGTTAGAGTTAGTTTTCGTTCATATATATTAAAAGCTGCTATGTAGCCTTAATAAGAGGCTCAACCGGCTAGCAAGGTATTCCTTAACAACCGCAAAAATGTTTTCAGAGAACATATATCACAGATCTGATCTTATCTGATTACTTAGGAGGACAAAGATGAGTTTTAGAGCATTCCTCAAGAGACGATGCTATTGATTATCTCATTGTCGATTTCCCAGCTAAAAATCTATTCGGCTTTCGTGACGAAGGTAGAGTAGATTGCTTTCTTATTTAGTTACAGTTAAACCTTTGAAGTCTGGTAAAGTCAATCTGACTTCATCCATCATATGAGCTCTATAGAAATGTTGCTGCGTTTCGAAACCGAACACAAAAGTAATAACTGGTGAAGTGCTGGTGAAGTTTCGAATCTTTTCCCTGTTCATGTTTCCCTTTCCATTTCAAATTACTAACGGGATCCATTTCGTTTGAATAGAAGGAAACGGTAAATATTAAAGGACTCCCGCCAAGAGAGTGTTATTTGTCTGGAGATATGTATGTTTAGTTCAATTAAAGTATTAAATTAAAAATCTGCCAGTTGAGCTTAAACAGCTCAGTACCTTCGTATATAGTTCAGCCAAGGTCAAGACCTAATAATTAGACCCGCAGCTTAAAACATTTAAGGGAGACTAAATTCAAGTTAACAAAAACTACAAGAGGTCAAACACTAAAGTTTACCGGATCGCCCGAACACGCTGCAGAACTTCATGCTCTAAAGAAAATGCTTTCTTACCAAGAAGGCGACATTGGAATCAGACGAAAAATCGCAAAAAGATATCAATAAACTGTAGTAATCCTAATTTAAGTAGTTGGGAAATCAACCAAAAGGTGATGATATATAGTAGGATTTGGTCTCTTTGAATGAGGATATCGGATTTTCGTCTCTGCGAGTGGACAGTTGAACACTACAGGATACATAACGCCCGGAAACACGGCTCAGTTATCGACGTCACCGAAATAAGTTGACGATATGGGTTTCGGTCTCTTCGACTAAACAGCTCAGCATTATTAAAGAATGCATGTAACCGGAAACTCGGCTGCGTTAAAAAGACGACGATATGGGTTTTGGTTTTTGCGACCAAACAGATCACAGTTTGCTGATTGCTTGATTGCGAAATAAAAGGCCTCGTTTAATAGACTTAAAAGTCATAAGATTGCGTTGGACAACCTATTTCTCCAACAAATTGGTATGTCAGTGGCAAGAGTAGCACATTTACACTTTACTTATATCGCCATTACTACTTGCCTACTCCTTTTTGCCATCAAGATTACCTACCAAGTTTAATAGGCAGCTTTAGCTACTTTCGAATTATGATAAGCCACTCTAATCTTTACCAATCGCTAAGTTTCCATCAGCAAGTGGGCCTCATTTGAATTGAGAAAATCATGTTTTGAAGCATTCACCGGGCAGAAAACTAATTATACGTTAAACAAAAGAAAGAGTTTAATGACTTTCTCACCTATAGCAGATCCATTAAACTTGACCTCTGAGAAAAAGTTAAAATTAAGAAAGAAGTGGAATGGTAAAAGAAGAAGTAAAATGTGTAATTTTGGTAAGATAGCTAAAAATAGCCGTAGACACCCGTGTGATTATCCAAGAAAGCTAGCTAAGTTTAGCCCAACGGCAGAGGAATTTACAAACTGGACATAATGAAAGGTAATGACCTTAACTTCCATTAGTGTTTGACACACACATTTTTTGTTGTAGCTGTGTTAACTGCCTTTGCTAGAGCAAATTAATAACACATTAATTACAACAACAATGTAAAAATACTACAGCTTCCAAGCAATTGAGAAGGGAATTTACTTGAAGTGCTACTAATAAGTATAAAGGCACGAGCGGCAATAAATATTGGCAACATGCTACGTAAATATTTTTGCTTCTTCTTTTTGGTGATGAGAAAAAGCAAATTGGCAAAGGTAACCGCAGAAATGTAACGGTTTCTACGCACCAAGCAATTATTTAATTGCCGACTGAGAGATAATTCAAAACGAATGTGTCTGCGAACAGTTGTAAATTCTCTTTAAAATTTCAGCAGAAATGCTGGTGTAATCTGCCTTGTTGTTATAGCAAGACACACTAGCCACACCTCACACGATTTCCATATGTGAAATTGTTTAACCTCACTCTTTGATACAACTCTGGTATGTGCCGCAATTAATTTACCGCTTAGCAGATACAATGTTGCAACAGTAATGAGTCACCGGCAAATTTAAACGTCAAACGTTTATTGAGCGTGGGAATATAATGAGAAGTGTTCTTCCGCCTCCGCTTCGTTTCGTATATTTTCTAACACAAATGTTGCGTAATATCATGCCTTTAAGTCATTTTCTATAGCTTTTAAGTACCTTCAATGATCTTTGTCATCAAGGCAGATCTGCTGAGAGACCATCTTTAGATACTGCAGCCAACTTAATTGAAATCATTTTTATGCCAACCATCTGTTCGTTAGCGGACTCTAATTCGTTTAATTAAGTTCGTAACTAATATAGTATGTCTTGGTTTTTTCAAAATATTTCCTCTTTCTTCGATTTGTGCCGCTGCAGATTGAGTAATTCGTGACGCCGAGGCTGGACTATATTCGCAAGTACTCAGGCTGATCACTCTGAACTGACAGACTTCATTTTTAATACCGTAATTGGATAACAATATAAAACTCTTTTTGATTCTAGTGACTGATAACTCCGCACAAGTCGCGATACTTGATGGTAATCTTTTAATATTTTCCGATTCCTGCTAAGTATGCTACACAAAATGTAACACGAAAGAATTACGATCTAAAGTTTGGTTTGAAACTGTGCGCAGATCTCGAAAAAAAATGAAAAAGGCGACATGCAAGAGTTTCGAAACTTCACTGAGAGTTATTATTACGTTAGGTTCCGAAAACCAGAGATATCTGCTTTGTAGCTCATATAATAGATCTACGTTTATAGAGTTTACTAAAATTAAAATACGGTGTAATTTTTATAGTACCTTCTCCACGAAATCAGAATTAGTTGATCTTGGCTTAAGGCTGAAAATGGAGAATAAGGAACAACTAGAACCCCGACTTTAGAAGAAAGCTGAAAAGCCTAAAATTTGCGTTTTGAAGGATATAAAAGATTTAAGAGAAGTCCAATAAGACTAAGAATACAATAATTTTTTTCATATAGAGTACGCCAAGGTATAGTGAGAGATCAATTAAAAATAATGATTTTTTTTTATCTCCAGCACTATGTTTCATGACAGAAGCAATATAAATATCCAATATCTTAAATGTAGGTGTTTCTATTAGAACAAATGCCTCAAAAATATCTTACGCTGGTTAGGAATATTAAGTAACATCTCTACGAATTATCGCAAATCTCTAAGTAAGACTGCAGAAATTATAAGATAACTACGATTTGCCAAACTTTAGAGACTGACGAAACGAACACCCGCTGAAACATTAAAAAGAAAATAAAAATGAAATTAAAGGACTTTACCACATACCACAGGCTTTCTTGGGTCGAATTTAAGGGAAACAACTTTTTTGTTGCTTTAAATTTTGTGAGTAGAGAGCAGAGCTCAAACTAAAACAGCTAAGCAGTCTCAAAGCGAATACAGTTATAAGAAGATAACGGTTGAATACATATTTTTTCGCTTTAGAACGAAAGTCCGATGCCTAGCGATTGCTATGATCCTGATTATGCTTAAGTTTCGAAAGTAACTGACTAAGCGAACTCTCTATGTCGTGGCAATGATATATTTCCTGAGAAGAGAGCTCAAACTGAGCGTGTGAAGAGTGGAGAGGTGTCTAATGTAAGATGGTTATTTTTTTGTACAGCTTGATTAAACGAAACAAAAGCAAGCTTCATGATCATAATTCTTCTTTATTATTTTCAAAACTAGACAACCGCAGCAGTGTTCAAGTCGATGTCTTGATTTGCTTGTTTCTCGAAAATCACTTCGAAGTTATTACAGCTGTTAATGAATTTTATTATCTCCGAAAAATTCCAGACTCAAAAATTATATGCACAAAACCATATATATATGTATATATCTTTATGTCTTTATTACTAATACATACATACATATACATGTGCATTTACAGATAAATATTGCCATAAAAAGTTATAATTTCTTTCTGCCAAAAAATACCATAAACAATTTTGACAGCTGCCAAAATGAATTGTCATTTACATCTGTTTCTTTGCAATTTTCACGCTGAAGCTAAAGAAATTGACCAAAAATTGCTGTAAATATAAAATGCAACTTGCAGACTTTCTTTGTTTCACGCAGCTATGGCAGAGACAATGAGTAAGTAAACATTTCGGTGAAATGTCATTATTGACAGTTGACACATCCATACATGCATAAGTATGTGCGTACGTGTGCGCCACCATTTGCACTTTTGTTTGCAGTGAACGCTGAGTCATTTTAAAGCTAAAATGATGAATGAAAATTTTTGAGGCAAGTGCAAAAATTGTAATAAACACCATTTTAGTCAACTTATGGCCAACATGATGAGCCCACTGAGCCAACAACAACGTAACCGATCTTGAGACCCAATTATTGGATAACATGCGACCGAATAGACCGTGTTGGAGGATGGAGTCAGGTGTAGAAGTTCACGCAAGTGAGGAAAGTTTTCTGATTGCCATTCACTTAGGAGTGGCCAGAAACGATTCTTTTACATATGACTCAAGCAGGTCACGACTTCCGGTCTTTGACCAACAGGTGCTACTTCGGACTGAGTAGGCAATTGAGAAGCAAAGTCCTCTCTCGACAAACAAAAACCAAACTCTATAAGTCACTCATAATACCCGTCCTGCTATGTGGTGCAGAGGCTTGGACGATGACAACAACTGATGAGTCGACGTTGCGAGTTTTCGAGAGAAAAGTTCTGCGAAAGATTTATAGTCCTTTGCGCGTTGGCCACGGCGAATATCGCATTCGATGGAATGATGAGCTGTACGAGATCGCGTAAGCGGTGTCTACGCCAATCAAGAAGAAGAAGAAGAAGAATAGACCGCGTCCAGCACGCAGTGAAGAAAATATAGCAGCCGTAGCTCAGTGTGTACACGAGAACCGTGGACAATCAATTCGGTGCAGCAACTCGGACTGACGTGAAAGCGCACAAGATACAGTTCGTGTAAAGCGATATCGCTTCGCTCTATAAGCTCTTGAAAGGTTCCAAGGAGATCTGAAGTTAGACACACGTAAAGTCTATGCGGACAAACCTGCTTCGAGCCTTGGAGCAAAGCATCACTCGTGTCATTCGCCAGTTACCAGTCGAAATGCTCGAACGAGTCATCGAAAATTGGACTCAACGGTTATACCTTCAGAGACATAACCGCGGCCAACATTTGAAAGAGATTATTCTCAAAAAATAACTGCTAAAGAATGTTCTTTCGAGTGATAAAAAAAAGATATAATGAACAGACACTAGGTTAGCATAACTATGAATTCAAATTAAGATTGGTTTCGAAATAAACACATTAGAGATAACTCCAATAACCCAACTGACAGACTCTCACGTGTAAATTACCAAACTCACTTCAGATGCATCGAGCAATTCCACTTGAGGAATAAAAATCCTGGCATCACACACAAAAACAGTGTGGCGGCGAGAAAGTACAGTTGGTAATGTTTTTAAACTAATTTGTGGCTGCTGTTATTTTGCGTAAACCAGAATTTCAAGCAAAACAAAGTGAAAAAAACGAAAACATAAAGCTGAGAGAGTATGTAAAATAACAACAACAGCAAACAAGAGACTTTGATTTTGTAAGCTGTCGAAAACCAGTTTTGAAATTTCAAAAACTGTATTACAAAATTAAGAAATGTTGCAAAGGAGAACGGCGGAAAAGAAAACATAAAAAATACATAACTACAATTACAAAGAAACTAGTGAAAGGGTTGGTTGAGTGGTTGAACACTAGCAAGCGGAACATGTGTGCAGCAATGAAAGGAAAAAGAAAGTTTTTACAGGGGGAGTCAAGAAAATCTTCCGAAATACAAAATGAGAAGTGGAATATAAAGATAGAATCTCTATGAATGAAATATTCGCTGAAAAAAGAGAAATTTTTTTTCTAAGCCAATTTTTTTAGTAACACCCATAATATTGTAAACTTTTATTGTTTTTTTAAGATAAGTTAAGTTCACAAGGTATTACCAAATTACCAAATGAATTCTAAAACACTGGCACTTTGATTTTGTTTGTTGCAAAAAATTTTTTTTTTAAATTCGACCTTTTCTTACAGAACGGTTTTCTAGAGCATTTAAAGAAATATCTCACTGGCATTAATTTTTGTCCAATCATTTTGGGTACACTATTTTATGTGTAGATATGAACGCGATTGTATGAAATTTGCGACCCCATTCCATATAAAATACTAGCATCTTTGACATGATTTATTTACAAAATAAAAAAAATAAATGTATACATTTCGACCTTTTGTTACATAATGGTTTTCTTCCGCATTTAAAGAAATATCTCTGTTGAACCATTTCGGATTCGGTTTTTTATGTCTAGATAAAACTGCGTTTTTGTGAAATTTGCGACCCTTTTCCATATACTATAAAACACTGGTATATTTGGCACATTTTGTTTAAAAAAAATTATAGAAATATTGACCTTTTTCCACATAACGGTTTTCTTCAGAATTTAAAGAAATATCTCACTGACAACCATTTTTGTCGAACCATTTTGGGCTCGCTTTTTTATGTCTAGATGTGAACGCGATTGGATAAAAATTACGACCCTTTTCCATATAAAATTAAGCTTTTCTAGGCGCTATTTACGAGAAATACAAAAATTTCATATTGACGATTCATCTTATCTTAGTTCTTCTATGTCAGAAAATTTGCACGATTGTAAGAATATTTCGAACAGTTATTCCATAAGCGCTATCTCTTTTAAGATTAATTCCGATCACTTTTAGTTAACGCTTTGATATTGAGTGCTGTCGACTATTTCGTTTTTACTTTTCATGAACTTAAGTATGACCAGATTGTCACAAATAGTTAGTTTCGCTTTGACATCGAATATTGTCGACTGTTTTGTTTACTAAATAAGTTTGCCACGACCTTTTCGTGGTCAAACCACAGCAAAGATTTTTTCTTTTTTTTTAGTAAATATAAAGCTAAAGCTTCAGAATTAATTTTTGTCGACTAATTTGGGCGGGTATCCTTTATAACCGAATATAAAGAAAAACCCATGAAAAATCGACCACCTTCCCTTAAAGTTCTTTCATTTTTCTGAAGTTTTATTGCGCTGAAATTTATTATTGTCGACTATTTTTATCAGCACTAGATTCTAACCAAAAATTAGCATGGTTAGACAAAAATTACGCCTAATTTTCATGCAAAATTATGTCACATTGAAAGTATTATTGATTGAAATTTAAAGCTAACGCTTTGGAATCTAATATTGACGACTAATTTTGACTTTTCTTTCATATATTCGAATATTATAAAAAAAAACAACAAAAAATTCGACCACTTTCCCTAAAGGTCTTTAATTTTACTGAAGTCTTATTGCGCTGAAATTTATTATTGTCGACTATTTTTATCAGCACTAGGTTCTAACAAAAAATTAGCATAGTTAGACACAAATGTAGGCGTAACATTTCATGTAAAATTATGTCACATTGAAATTTATTAAGAATTTTAGCTGTCTTATAGCAATCTACTAAAACGATATTTTTTATCACTACCAGAACTAATAAAAAATTGTATATATTTCAACGCATTAAGCTTTCACATTCACCCGAAATTCTTGTTTTTCTGGTTTAATTGTAACTTTCCTCTGAATTATTATACTCTGTAATATTTCGTATTTTCTATTGTCACTCTTACTTCAATTTCTATGCGGTTGCATGCATCACAATCGATTGACAGTGACCATAAAAATAATATAAAATAATAATTACAACAACAACAAATCATGCAACCACCCAAAGAGCTGCTCAAACTTAAAATTCATCGCCGTAGAGTGGTTTTGAGTAAAACAAAAAAATAAGAACAAAAAAATCGTGTATAATAAATTTGGGTATGGGCTGCTAACTGCCAACAGACCGCACAAAATTCAAGTGGAAACCTTCAAAACGAGTTTCAATGTCATGGCAAAAATTATATATTCACTTACAATGTGCACGCATCGTAATGTAATGCATTACAACAACCCCCAAATTGATATGGCAGTGGCCATAAAAGACACCCATACATAAGTAAATAATATAAATGACAGTATGTGTATGTGTGCGGTGAAATGCCAACGCACCCTGTCGGACACACATGTATACACGCTGAGAGGGTGGTTAGGTGCCCGTTGACTTTGCAACCCCCAAAAAAACAGCCAATCTATTTTGTTCAAACAAAAGTCTTCAAACTTTAATTTCAGCTTCAACTAACGGTGTTCTATGCTTATATATGCATGTATGTGTAGACTTGTGTCTGTGTGTTTGTAATGCGACATGCGTATAATTTAAGATTATCAGCTTAAAGAAAGGTGTCTCAAAGGACCAAACACAAGGTGAAAGAATACTGATGAGAGCCTAGAGCTAAGGTTGACATAAGAGTGATGGCAGTTAAGAAAACGGAAATTTCTTTCATTTTTAAATAATAAATTGAACAAAATTTAAAGAGGATATAAAAAACTGAGATTAAAGTTCTTTACTCATAAATCAAAAAAGAATGAACTGTTGTGGTTAGTCTGCCTTACGGAGACCGTAAGTGTCAATAAGAGAGTAGTATTGGTAGTTGAGAGTGATTTCCGTTATAAAGTGTAAAAACATATTGTCCTGACTTACCAAACCAGCGAAATTTTTTCAAACTTTTTTTTGAAGACCAGAACTCAACTTCAAACTGTTATAAGATGATATAAGATGCGATGAAGATAAGTCAACTGTAAGCGTTTTTACTTTTATAACGAGTTTTTACAGCACCAGATATGTTAAAGCTGTGCGATTCGAAATATGCTTTAATTTTGGGGCGTTCGAAGAAGCTTTTTTCTGTACCTTAGGCAGAACTTGTATTTTTTGCAAATTTCTCTCAGAGATCTCTAAATTTAATAACTCAAATTGACTATCAACCTAAAACATTCCTCTCTAATCTGCGTAAGCCTCAACTGTAGTATTCTCAAACTAATTTTCAAATAGCCTGCGGTTTCAACATTTCAAATCTCTTCTCCTTGGAGGATGGAGTCATGTTTACAAGTTCACGCAAGTGAGAAAAGTTCTCTGATCGCCATTTATTGACCAAGTATCCTCTGGGTAGCCTAAGAATATCTGTTTGAAGGCAACCAATGAAAATTAAAAAGCTCTCGGATTAGAGACCCCCCATATGATGACAACATTTCAAATACAACCTCAAAATGTCAGGCCTTTAAAAGATTCTCACAGACAGTACTCGACGGTCTATTAGGTAATCTATGTATTTTTTAACAGTCGTTCTATCTAAATTACTTGTAGAGTAGAGATCTTTCTGTGCAATATCCACTTACTTCATTTTATCCATCTATTTCCGTCCATATTTCTAAATATGTTCTCAAGAATTAAGGCCTTTTCGGGGTCATTGAATTTTTCCAGACATTTTCCTATCTTATTCCATACCCTTAACTTCTAATCGGTGTTTAAACTGTGCTTGCTGCTAATATAGTTTTGAAGGCTACCCAGTTCTTTCATGTACTGTCCTGTCTAATCTGAAATGTATTCTTCCGCTTCTGTGTAGGTCTCTATATAAACCGCGCATACATTGAGCTTCTTTTTGTAATATATTAGTCAAGAATTTTTAGTCTAGAACCTGTTTATAGACCCGATCTAACACCGATATTGCAGAAAATATTTCTATATTCGACGAATCTTATACATTTCTTTACAATATTTGTCCGGTTTTTGAAACTGGATGTCATCTAACTAAGGCATGATCATATAAGTATTTCCAATGAGAAAAAAACGTTGTAAGCCTGATTACCGCCTTAAATGTTCCAAATCTTAGACAATGAGTTATAATCCCCTAGATGAGCATAGGCAATACAAAAAAGTCAAAACCTGGATAAAATAGACTATAATAGGTTATTTTAGGACCAAATCCAGTAATTTAGGACCAAATCAGCAGAATAACAAGAAATATTGTACGAAGAACATATGAGAATGGCAATTTCTCAAATTCTTCTTAAAAGTTGAAGTTGCTCGCTCTAACAACTAGAAAGTTTTTATATTCTTAGCTTTCTTCATCGTAAAATGACTTCGTCAACCATCTCCCAGGCAAGCAAACAACCAAAAAGTGTCCTCCTTAGCATTTATGCCACAAAAAATTGCCTGATAATCATTCAAAACACCCGCCTACACATTAAAAGAGCCTTAGATACATACACTGACATCAACAGCTGCATGTATACTTATTTATCTGCAATATCTAAATATGTAAATACGGCGAGTTCAATGAACCTGCTGCAATGAATATATTTTTCCACTTTACTTTCATAACCGTTAGGCATAAATTTATTACTTTCTAGTGATTGCCAGGCACGAAATCGCAGTTACATTTGTATACATAGGGAAATAAAACCTATACATATTTACAATACATGTATGTATGTATGTATGTAATAAAAATATAAAATTGCCAGCGTTGCATGAAGGAAGTGCAAATTTTTTACGTAAAATGTAGCCATAACTTAGCGTAACATAGCATAACGTAACAAAATATAAACATAATGAAATGACACTCAGCAAGTTACGGTGGTACGTAACACAACCTAAATAGGAAACATACTTTGTTTAAAGACTTCTACCATACTAGAATTTTTGAATTTGGAGCACATAAAAGAGTGACTAAGGAAAACTTAACGTAACGTAACCAACTTAACGTAACATAATTTAACTTAAAAATACTTAAGGTAAGGTAACACAGCTGAACGTAGCTTAACTTAACATAACGTGACACAACTTAATGTAACTTAGCATAACATAACGTAACTTAACATAACATAACTTAAAATAGCAAAAGAAAACATAACATAATATAGCTTAAAGTGTGTCGTAACACCAAAAATGGAATTTTGGATTTTGTTTCACATAAAATGGTATTCAAGGAAAACTTAACGTAACATAACATAACTTAGCGTAGCATAATTTAACTTAAAATTGCTTAACGTAATTAGCACAGATGACACAATTTAGCTTAACCTAACATAACGTAACGTAACATAATGAAACTTAGCACAACTTAACGTAATTTATTTAAAAACCGCATAAAATAGTAGCTAGGAAAACTTAAGCAACATAACACAACTTAACGTAACATAATTTAACTCAAAATTACTTAACGTAAAGTAAGACAGCTCAACGTAACATAACCATGCTTAACTTAACATAACGCAACACAACATAACGTACTTTACCATATTATTACGTTACTTAAAAGAAGATAACTTTAAGTAGCACAGAAAACATAGCTTAAAGTGTGTTAAGGAAACATAACTTGCTTAAATATAACGAAAATAATGGAATTTTGAATTTGGATAACAAAAAATAGTAACTAAGGAAAACTTAACGTAACATAAGTTAACGTAATGTATAGTAGCAAAACTTAATAAAACATAATTTAATTTAAAATTTTTTAACATAAAGTAACACAGCTCAGCATAACATAACACAACATAATGTAACTTAGCATAACATAACTTAACATTATTTCATTAAAAATTTTATACTCTACAATTTTGCACACACACTTGTCAAGCTGCTTCAAAAACGGTTTTCCGCTTCATTGTTGTTGTCGTTGTTGCTTACTTTCGCCATTTCACACGACAATGACCTTTAACGGAAATCAGCATACAAACAAATTTGTATTAAAACACAACATAGGCAATTTCGCTAGTTATATTTGCAATACACATCAACAAAAACAAGCGAAAGGCTAATTAATATTTAGTTAGCAACAGCAATAAAATACGCAAACGGTACAATACATGCCGCTTTAACCGCTGGGAATATGTCAAAAGGACATTCAACTTGCACTAGAATTTAGCATTATAGCCGTAGGGAGAAAGGTGCGAGCATGAAGTGCTGTGAGGCGTTAGTGAGGCGTAAATGTTTACGCATTTTTCGGTCAATTTAATGATTCGGGCCTAAATGGAGATTAATGCGTGCCGAAAAAGACCAAGAAATAAAATTAAGTTTATTGAACCAAAGAGAATTTGGTAAATTCCTAGAAATGTTTTGCAAACTTTGTGGAGTGACGGTTAGCAAATATTTGTCACCCGGAGCTGCGTGGCTGACTGAGATGGGATGACAAGTGACAGTTTATGACTGAGGTCGATGGGACTTCGATGAATTTGGATTTGAGAACTTTTAATTTAAACTGCACTCAGGGGAATTTAAATTGCATATATAACATAAATGTCTGTAGCAACTGTAGAGTATATATATTACCTAAGTATATGGATATTAATAAAATTTCGTTTTTCTGAGAACCGCAGTGTATTATATTACACCATTGAATTCTAAGAAATAAAGAAACATATACGTTTATATACATGTATAGAAGCATAACTGAGTTTAACATGCAACACCTTGCAATCTCATTTGCAAAGATGACACATTTCTCTATGTTTTCAACATTAAACAAAGGATAATTGGTTTTATATATATGTAATATACTATATACACACTGTCTAAATAAGTACAAAGAAAACCTCAACACTTTCTTATCAGTCGAATGTGAGTAAGAAAACTTAGTAGCGTATGACTCACAGCCAAGTGTAGTGTAGAGTGATATAAAGAACCAAATAAAATTATATGTAAAAATTTAAATAAAACTATAAATATTTATATGAATCAATTCAATTAAATTCATAAAAATTGTAAAATAAAAATAAAATCTGATTACGAGCACAGCATAAAAACAGTCGATTTCACGAAAAATATTCAAAATTACTCAATAAGAAATCAATCTTTTTTCTAATAATTTTTTCTAATAATTTTTTTGGAGATGAAAATTATTGTTTAGCACTAATGAAAATTTTTTAAGATTATCATATAATATAATCTTATAAGCAATAATTGTCGTCTCTTATACACATCT
>NW_017537045.1:162011-187638 GCF_001853355.1 Bactrocera latifrons | reverse complement strand
ATTTGTTTTAATAAGTGTATTAAGAAAAATATAGAAGAAAACGTAAATTAATAAACAAAATTAAATTTTAAGTAAATAATAAAAAAATAGGAAAAATAATTTTAACTAATGTTTTTTACTTTTCATAGCACAAAAAAATTAAAGTTAATTTAATTGAAATTTTTTAATTTTTTTGTTTAGACTTGTTTTTATATAAGAAAATTGTGCCGCTTAATTTTTTTAACTACTTCTAATATTTTCATTCAAAATTTTCCATTTTTAAATAACTTAGCTAAAAATTAAAAATACAGCTTTTTTAAGAGCCTATTTTTTATTTAAAATTTATGTTTTGACTCTTATTTTTGTAAAAATTACTATTAATTTTCATTTATGAATTTTAGTTTTATGTCGAAAAATTTTAAATTTGTAGCGTTGTTCAGACAACCCAACTTTATACTATTGAAAACATGACATAACTTAGCGTAACGTAATTTTACGTAAATTAATGTTTTTTATAAAAATATTCTGAATACTCACATTTAAATTCATGTTTAATATGAAAAATTTTTTAACACTCTTAGAAACTTACTGTAACTCAACTTAACGACGACGTTATAAGTTGGACATAATAATAAATATTAAATACATTTTTTTAAATACATACTCTTAAAAACTCACTTAATTTAACGTAATTTAATTTGACGTAACTTAACTTATTGAAACTCAAACGAAATTGTAAAAAAAATTTTACAAAATTTAAATATAATATTTACTTTTGAAAATGTTAAAAAAATAGTGAAATACATACGGCATATAAAAAATAGACTGCTACGTTCGAATTTTTTCTTTGAACGATAATAAAGCGTCGTAGAACAAAAATACATAGTATTTATATTCTTTGAGTTTTGCGTTTAAAAATGATAAAAATGATTCCAACAACACCCATAGATTTGTGTCTATAAACAAAGATAAGCCTTCATATAAATTCTATAACAACCTAACAATAACAACCACTCAAACGCAGATGACGCAAGTAATAATACAAAAATGGATTTCTAGTAAGTAATAAGATAACGTTGCGTATACATATATGTATAAATATGTGTATGTACAGGTAAATGTGTATTTACGCTTCTACATACTTATGTACATACTATTTATATAACTGAAGTCACAGTTAAATGCTGAAGCTCTAATTTTGTAAGCAAAAAGACGCGCCATTTAGGGATTTGCCTCAACTTATATACAGACAGACATACAATGTATGTACATACATATATAAATGCTTAAATCGGAAAGTTTTTACATAAATATACCTACTTCGGTATATATAGTATACTTCTGTTTATATGTATATTTTTTTTTTTTTTGGTATTTTTTCACACACCCACCACATTGAACGCGCTATCGTCATGCGTGCTGCTTATTGTTGTTATTGTTGTGTGCTTTTTCATTATGATTATGCCCATGTTACCATATCTGCAAAGTACATTTCATTCTGCATAAGTGTTCGTATTTGTTTGTTCGAATATGTGTTCCTGTGAGTGTGTTGTTTGTTCCCGAAAATTTCAATAGCAAAGTTCAATGAACTCAAAACGCACCGCAAATACGCACGCATACATACGCAATACAAGCGGCACGCCCACTAAACAAGTCACACGCACACACACACACATACATACAAATGCACAATTTTTTCGTTTTTGTATCCCAATTCACACGCACAGCTGTCCGTTTTTCCAGCTTGCCCCGCAGCTTGCCGCTTTTCCATACAACGCATTCCCACCATTCCCTTCCACACGCACACACGCACGCACGCATACATATGCAAGTACCTTGAAGTGCTTTTAGCTACAATCTTACTGACTTCGTTGCTCGCTTGGAAGTTTTCGGCAAATAGCCGAAATTGCTTTCTTCACTTGAAACAAAAAAAGCATGCGCTTGTCTTGCATTATGCTGGTGTTTCTTCTTTTTCTGTCTAAATCAAATGCCAGTGTTGCCGCTCAAAATATAATAATTGAGAACATCTGAAGATTTAATATTGTATGGAATACATATAGTATATTTATTTTCTAAACCAAAAAGTTACCAAAAATAAAACTCTGATTTTAACAAAACCGAATTTTATTCTTAAAACAAAAAAAAAAATTCAAATTTCAAATATATTTATGTAAAAAATTCAAATTTCAAATTTTTTTTTTTTAAGTAACGACAATCATAATTTATTGGCAATTTCCAACTTTTAATATATAAAATATATAGAAACAAAAATACAAAAATATATTCACAAAAAGATTTTACTATTTTTTAATATTTCTTATATTTTTTAGTAATTTCTTCGAAACTAAACATTACATTTTTACAATCTTTATTTTTGTTTTCAAAATTAAAAAAAAAATTTAAGCATAAAAAATGCACTATTTTTTAATATTGCCTATCATTTTAATAATCTTTGAAAAAGGGCATCCCATATTATAAATTTCAAATTTTCCTTTTTCTTTTCAAAAATAAAAAAAAATTAAAATATATATATATAAAAAAAAAAATTTACTATTTTTTAATATTTCTTATATTTTTTAGTAATTTCTTCGAAACTAAACATTACATTTTTACAATCTTTATTTTTGTTTTCAAAATTAAAAAAAAAATTTAAGCATAAAAAATGCACTATTTTTTAATATTGCCTATCATTTTAATAATCTTTGAAAAAGGGCATCCCATATTATAAATTTCAAATTTTCCTTTTTCTTTTCAAAAATAAAAAAAAATTAAAATATATATATATAAAAAAAAAAATTTACTATTTTTTAATATTTCTTATATACATATGTATTTACTATTTTTTTATATTATATTTCTTGCATTTTTTAGTAATTTTTTCAAAAACCAATATTCCAATTTTATTTGGGCTTCGTTCAACTTATGGTCAACATAATCGGCCTACTGAGCGTACTACTCGCAGCATCATAACCCATCTTGAGACCCAGCATTCATTTTTGGATATGTCTAACCATACCACAAAAGACCACTTCTAGCACGCAGCGATGAAAATATAGCAGTCTTAGCTAAGAGTGTACACAGAGACCTTGGAGGGTAGATTCGGCGACGTTCGCAGCAACTTACATCGAGATCTTAAATTGAAAGCGTACAAAATACAGCTTGCGCCAGAATGGAAGTCGCCCAACCTTCCCAAGCGACATCGCTACGCTCTTGATAAGTTCCAACAAGATCCAATGTTTTTGATATTTTGTTTAACGATGAGGCCCATTTCTGCCTCAATGGGTATGCAGACAAGTAAAATTGCCGCATTTGCGATGAAGAGAAACCTGAAGAGAGAATCAACAGTCCCTATTTTCTCAATCATGTTTGATAATGATAACCGTCCATTGAAACTCGTGATCTCGACGACAGTAACAAGTCGTGATGCTTTTACGAGTCATCCACATCGATTGCATTGGACTCAAAGGATGGACTATCTGACACATAGCCGCGGTCGACATTTGAAAGAGATAATCTTCAAAAAATAACTGTTAAAAAATGTGCTGCCGAACTTTCTTTTATTCCCCTTTATATTTGAAGTTTCTGTATTTTTTCTTTAAACAGCAGCGAACGACAAATTGGATCACCCTTTATTCTTTCTAAACCACAATAGCCGACAAGTCACTGAATATCTAAGTCCTACTCTGAATACATTTAGTATTTTATTATTAACCATTTTATTATTAACCATTTAAAGACTCCTTAAGCAACTAAGCCTGGATAACTTGCGTATGGGCTTTTTACTCTCTTAAGTACTTTTTACTATACTAATAAGCGGATTCTTGCAACTCGTACGTACATATATGTAATAGCAAAATCCGAAAAAGTGTAAAAATCTTTCAAAATTTATTTGAAGAATCGGCAACACTACCAAGCACCACACAACCACGCTGCCGGCATTTCTACACTGTCAGCGTCGTTTTGTGTAAACAGAGCGTTCTATTCGCAAAATGCGTACTGATGCTCACTCTCTTTGCAGCCTAAAACTCACGCACACAATGAAACATAAAAAATACGAAATATTTTGGCGTGGAATATACAAAAGTACATAGTGGCTCCAACAGCCGTGAATGAAGCCAGCAATACGAGTATGAGTATTTGCCACCTAGCGAGTGGGAGCTTTAACGCTCTTCACACAAATACGTGTACTCTCCACTGCGCTCAAAGAGCAGAGTGTGATTTTTGCTGATGGCTTCTTTATTTTTCATATTTTTTTGGTTGGTAATTTTCGCTGCTTTGTTTTTGCTCTGTGCTGTTGTAGTCAGTTATGTTTGTATACGTGTATGTGGCAGAGTAGGAAGCATTTGTGGCATTATGATGTAATACATGCTATGTTGCAATTAAATAGCGGCAAATCCACTTTTTTCTGCTTGATTTCCCCCATTGCTTGTTCGGATATGTATTACAATGAACTCTGTGCAGTTCGGGCGAGTTCAATTGTTAGATTGGCGAAAGCATGGAAAATTCGAAAACAAAATGTGCAATGGCTAATTTCGACACTGGGGCGGGGTTAATGGCAAATTTCAGAAATTATATTGCTTGAAAGTGAGAAATTTTGTAGGAAAGTGTTTAAAGAAAATATGAAATGAAATAAAATTAAATAAAAATGTAGTCAAAGCGATTTTAGTGATGTCTATAGAGCTAAACCTGTATTAAAATATTGGGTGAAGTAATATTGCAGCATAAATACGAAAAGAGTTAAACGAAGGGATTTAGCAATATTTCTATCACAGCGCCACCTAATTGATGTAATTTATGTTATAAAAATATGCAAAAGATGTTTTTCCCAATTCAATTTCAGGTTCGAACCGCTGAGCGTACCATTTTTGACAAGAAAATCCATAAACTCTAGAAGAAAGGCCACACAAACTCGCTATCATCAATCATTAGAAAGCGGCTCGTCTTTTCTGGTACTCCCTAGCAAAGAATATCTATTCAGAAAATGATATTTTTTAAAGGAATTGAAAATAGAAGAATTTCGAAGAAGCTGTATGGCTGATCTTCAAATAGTTTGAGTTTTCAAACATTCGCAAAAGTTTCATTGATAAAATACAAAAATCGACAAGTCATTGTTTTTGAGCTTCCCTCCAGTATTCCCTCACAAAAGAAACACTGTAGTTTCAAACTCCCGCGAATGGTTGATAGATTTCAATGAAGCACTTCTCGAAAGTCTATTGTAAATTTACTGGAATACTTGAGAAGAGATGAGAAGTCTATGGTCAGAGAATAGTTTGGAGAATAAAGATCCATCAAATTAATCTACAGCGCATCAATGAGGCTTTCGCCAATATCTTACTAGCTCTAGCAATGGAAAGAGACGACGTTTTTCTTAGAGCAAGAGCATTGGCTCTTAGAATTGGGCATACAATCAGTCGGATAGTGGAATGTTTGGTGACTGCCCCAAAGGGCAGATTATCCAAATTGGTTCCACCATGACTAAATTTAGCTGATTCGTTGTGAGGTTTAGCAATGCATGCGGCGAAAACGATCTGATTGCATTATTACAGAAGAAATGTTATAAAGAAAAGCTTAATATGTTTAATGGCAGTTCCATTACGCTCAGTGGACAAATCAAAGCTATAAAGTTTGTGTGTTTTAAATATTGTACTTCTTCAATTATAACGTGTATTTCGACCTTTATCTAATCAATATCAGTCTTGACAACTGTTTCACATAATTAAATCTTAACTTTATCGCTTTTAACTCTCACACTCAGCACTCTCTAGCGCACATGCGTACTTTCCACAATGCGAATGAGCACAAATTTATTGAAAGGGAGAAAATTTTCGCGCCGATCGCAATGTGATCTTAAAACTGCTTTTGATTTTTTCATTGCTTGCTTCTGCGCACTTTAAAATTGTCTGTTGTTATTATTGTTACTTTTATATTCTTGTTATCTACCAGTTTCGCCAGAGCACCGCTGTTTGCTTTGTTGTTGCAGTTCATTGCAACTGTAGACTCTAACGCGGCAGACGTTGCAAGATCGGTTAGGCGCGTTGCAGCGCAGTGAATGACTTTTATGTATCGTTTACGTTTTTTGCTTTTTGCTTTTTGCACAACGATTGTCTATACTAGCCAAATCCGCTAGTCTCACGCCAAGTTCAACTGATCATGATCTTTATTATTGTTATAGCTGTTGTTGTTGCTATTAGCTGATTTTCCTGCCTAATGCAGATGTGGGTTTTCCAGTCTTTTTACTTTCATTTTCTTTTAGTTGCTGCTCAGAATGCTCAGCATAAATTGTAGTGGCTAGCTGGCTGATTGCAGGTTTGGCTGGGCGATCTCTCCAAGTGAAATCAAGTATCATAAAATAGTCGACGCATAGTAAAGTACGACAAACTTTGCGATAAGATTATAAAAGCAGCGATAGATAGGGGTTTATATGTATGTTTGTATGGAATTCTAAACAAATTTATTTGTTTTTGTTGGCACTTTGAAGTGATCGGTTCTTGAGCATTGTCTGTTTGTATGTAAGCATATTTACGGTTGATAGTTTAACGACAGTTGAATGTCTGATAAGGTGCTCCACAGCTTGGATATATGTATGTATGTATATGTATGTACATATACAACCAGAATAACCATTAATTTTCAGTAAAGTACTGCTATAAGCAGCAAGTGAAGTGACCACTTAGACCCTTGTGAGTGTAAAAGTAACTGTATAATGCATTTTTATACTCTATAAGATTTGATTTTCATCAGATTAAGTTAAAGAAAGCTCTGGTATGTTTAGAAGAAATGAAAAACTGTGCAAATGTTATTTTTATTGATAATAATATAAAAAGCTTCTGTATAAATCTTCTCCGGTCGAGTATAATAACTTGGAAACAACGTCAAAATATTAAATGTAGTTAGATACCTGAGGCCTTAATGATTTTAAGTCAATTACCTTCCCGATTCCACCACAAATCTAGCACTTCCCTAAAAAAGATCATCTTTCCTCGCGTATAACTGCTTTGAAATCAGATCAAAATATTATATGTGCAGAAAGATATGAAACCTTCGATATTTTGGGTCAGTTACCTCACCGGATTTCGTGATAATGCTCATATTTCCTTAAAATTAATAACTTTTCTCAAGTGTATTAACTTAGAAATCATATGAAACCATTATATGAAACGAAATAATGCTTTCTAGATTTTTTAAGAGTTGACTTTCCGATTGCAACATAATTCTTGTGCTTCCCTAAAATAAATTATCTTCCCTTGAGTGAAATTGGTTAGAAATTACCACAAACTGCTATATTTATTAGTAGATCCAAGGCCTTGAAAGTCTTGGAATAGTTATCTTTCCGATTCCAACATTATTCTAGTATTTCCGTAAAGTAAAGTCTGCCCTTCAGCCAAATTGCTTAGAAATGATATCAGACTATTATACGTATGTAGTGAGAGATTTGAGCACTTAAAAGTTTTAGCACAAGTATCTCCTGTGATTTCAAGATACAAAAATTTTCCATAGAAGATTTGTATATAACTGCTACCTTCATATTCGTGCCATGAAAAAATTTGCAAAAGACCAATAAAAATAATGAACTCGCTGGGAAATTTTTCTCCTCAAAGAGTTCTGAAAACTCGCCGATGTTAGTCAAGTCTCCCAAAGGGGTTGATTAGTGAAATCTTCTATAAAACCCAAGCAACACACTGTAAATATTTTTACTCTTGCATAGGAAATTTTATTTCGACGCAATCACAGTCCGCACGAGGTGACCTGCCGCAACTGAATGAAATATAAAATTATTTTGTCATTGATTTCGAAAAATGAAAATAAAGATGAAACAAAAGCAATACATAACAATCACGTCCTAGAAAAAATTGCATTTGCTGCAACAACAACAATAGCAATATGAATGAACGACGCGCAAAAGTGTGAACCGCAAAAATTTTGCAGTAAATTTGCAAAACACAAAGACGCC
Source organism: Bactrocera latifrons (assembly GCF_001853355.1). Lineage (NCBI taxonomy): Eukaryota > Metazoa > Arthropoda > Insecta > Diptera > Tephritidae > Bactrocera > Bactrocera latifrons. Next base: position 179,708 of record NW_017537045.1, on the reverse strand, counting down.
AACTGGCAAACGGATTATGAGATATACTTGCAAACACACATACATATTAAAGGCGGCAGCATAAACATAACTACAAACAAATGGATGTGTCAGATGAGTCTACAAATTGTCATATAAATATTTATAATATTTTGCTGGGCAGTGCAAAGCAATCTTTTGTTATTACTACAAGCTATTTAACTTGTTGTTGTGATGAGCTTGTGTATATGTATGTTTTTGTTTTTATGACAGTACATTTAAAAATACGTTTAAACAAAGAGGAAGTGCGAATTTTTCGTATGAATCATTTCATTTTAACTGCTCCGATTGTAACTAGTACGTAACTAATACGTAACTAGTTACAATTTTTAATTATTTTTTAATTCTGTCGTAGTGAGTAAAATATATTTTATTTTTTTTGAAAAAAAAATTAACTTTGAACTAGACCGATTATAACTAGTGCGCAACTATTAGCAAGTATACTGTTTGTCAAAATTCTGTCAGTTTAGCAAAATGAATAAGGAAAGAGTATTTTAAGAGCGTTAAAATACGCGATTTATTCTCAACAAAGAGGAGGATTTTGGTCACTAATTTAACTCAATCATATTTGGATTATAAATAACAAGTTTGTAACTATTTGCATACTGATTTAAAGTACCGAACGATATTTCGGTTGCTTAACACGACAAATTTTTAAATATTAAATATTTTGTCCATAAGTCCGATATTTCAGTATTTTCAAATGTAGGATGTTTCAAAGTTTGTTTTTAGTCCACAAATAACTAGTTTGAAACTAGTTCTCTGGTGTTTTAAGAGTTACCGTAAAAAATTGTTAAATAGTTCATGATATGGAACTCGTTTGGAGTAAAGTTTTTTCGTCTATTGCTTAGACACTCACATACATACATACATATTTATACAATATATACACGCATACTCAAATTCACACACACACACAGGCAAGTCTCTGCAAATTAACATTTTACGTTACTTCCTTGTCTGCAACAGCGACACTATGACAACACCAACAGCTATACTATAAAATATTGAACAACAGCAACAACAACAATGCAATGACAACAGCAAATAGCAAAGTCAACTGCTACGCTTGCTGAGTACAGCCGAATAAATGAAGCTAAAACAAATCAAAAGCGTTAGGTATGAACTCGCATGGGCACATACTATACATATGTACATACATATTTGTATGACAAAAAAAAAACAAATAAATATGAAAATTTACTAGTGAAAATAATAGGAAAGAACGAATTGCCAACTAAAAACTAAATAGTAGCTGAGTAAAGCCTACCACGGGCTATCTAGAGACCGTTAAAAATATCAAAAACAAGAATATAATAAAAAAAAATATCAACAACAATTGCGCCGATCGGTGACAACATGCGTCGCCGTCACATTGTTAGCGTGCAGCCGTCAAACGCTCGCCGACTTTTGTCTGCAACAGCAAGCAGTCGTCACTAAGGTTCTGACGTCGCAGCCATCTTAATTAAATGTAAAAGCTGTGAAAACAATAACAGCAATGCAACCAGTACAAGCACAACAAGAAGCACGACGTCATGTCGCACTGTTGCAGCAAAACGCTGTGTTTATACCAAACACATGCAAACGTACTTATGGATATGGATACTTAAAAGCATAAATATACAAAATTGCACATACTTATATGCTTATATACTTATACTTATATACTTATACATATGTATATGTGTTTTCATATTTATGCAAAGCCAACGCTCGCGCCAAACTATTCGCATTTATATTATTTGCTTTCGCTAACAGCACGTTCGCGCACTCATTGACGCCGTGAGGGAGGTCATGAATGTGGCAACTATGCGGCAATTTAATTGAGAAATGCAATTACAGACATACATACACACACACACTCTAACAGCGCATTCTACTGCAATTGCTTTTGTTTTGTTATTGTATATAAATATTGCAAGTTGTTGAAAAGAGCGGAACTTGTGGGAGAGCCTCATCGATTTCCTTCATTATTTTAAGTAACTTGAAATTCTCAACAGTTTTATGGAATATTTATGGAATCCTAATTCTGGGCCAAAAACCTTAAATATACGACAGTATACTTGCGGTAGACATACAAAACAAAACCAATTTTATTTTACAACTTTTTACACCCGCTACGTTGGACCAAGAGAGCCAAAATTTCAGCTTTTGAAGTTCTCTATTTAGAAAAACGCAATGTCTAGTTTTATAACACATATGAATTGTTAGAAAAAAAATTTATTGAGAAACTCCTAGTTACTGAATTTACATATCATAGAAAAACGTGTTTTAAGAAAAACACAACTTTTATGAGGAAATCATACAGACTGGCTTCAAGATTAGGGACCTTGAAAAGTTAAAGGTTATCTATAGAGACCTAGCATACTTATATATATATATTTATAGAAATAGTAGAAAAACTCGGGCGAAGGCACGCGATGAGATTTAAAAGTTTCTCGGATGTATAATTTAAATATGTATTATACATACATACATTAATAATCAGGCTACTGGTAATGGTACGGTATCGCAGTGTTCGGTGATCGGTAATACCAGTTTTAGAAGCTCTGACCGTCAGAAAGTGGAATATTTACTTATCTACAAAGTGGATTTCAAAGTAAACAGGACTTTTTGAATCTTGCGCCCCTGGTGGCGCCATCTATATGTCGACTGGTGCATCAGAATTTCTTATATGTAGCGATTTTCCAGTGAGAATTTCATGACATTTCATTTTAAGTGTCAGTATGTTTGTATTATCGGTGCGAAAATGAGCTTCAAAAAAAGAGCCAACATTAAATTTTGTTTTAAAATTGGTAAAAATTTTACCGAAACGTTTCAATTGATGAAACTAGTCTATGGCGATGATTGCCTATTCCGTAGCGGAGTGCACGAGTAGTTTCAACGTTTTCAAAGTGGTCGTGAGGACATAAATGACAATCAACATGTGGGCCAATCAACATCCGTGATCACCGGGAATTCCATCGAAACTTTGCGTGAATTCATCAAAAATCAACCGAAATCATCATTGAAATTCATGGAAATGGAATTGAACATCTCTAAAACATCGATTTAGCACATTTTGATTGAACATTTGGGCTTACGAAAGGTGTGTGCACGATTTGTTTCGTACAAGTTGACTGACGACCAAAAATTGTTCAGAATCCAACATTCTAAGCACGATTATTTGAAGAAAAATCACATTTTAACCATTAAGCACTCCCCGTATTCACCTGATAGGGCACCGTGCAACTTCTTTCTTTTCGGGAACATGCATTTGCCCATGAAAGAAAAGCGTTATGCAGACGTTGAGGCCATTTTTTTAAGTCCTGTTTACTTTGGAACGCACCTTGTATAGGGGCTTAGTGCTTTTTTATTATTTGTTAAAGAAGAATAGGAGAAATGAGAATTCAAAGAGCTCTGCCGAAGCTACAGCAGATACAGTTGTTCAGACTCATCTATAAAATATATAATCATGCCAATAAAATTTAGTTTTTGATTAAGGAGAAAAATATAAAATTATTTACTGATATTTTTCAAGTAAAACTTCTGATATTCTTAAAATACTTATATGTACTATGTATATAATCATCATATACTTATGTAAATATAATTGAGACCATAGTTATATGTACATATCTATATATGTATGTATGTACATATGTCAAATATATGCCACTTACCTCGTTTGTTCATCCGCAAACAGCATGTTCAGTAGAATTCATCATTTTTCGTTGAATTAAATTTGCTTTGTGTTTAATTAAGATTTTTACGCGAGCAACTCATCGAAATTGATGATTGAACAAAGAAACAACACTGCAACACACACACACTTGCACTTAAATGCCATATTTTTATATCTTATATGAATATATATTTACTTTGGGGTTGAAACACTTTTATCACTTGTTGTTGTTGTTGCAAAAATTATGACGAATAAAACGAAATTCTTTGCTGTTAATATCTTAAAATTTTCGTTAAATCGTAAAAATATTTGATAAGCAAAGAACTGTGCTTAATTCGCTCTTAAACTGAGAACACTTGCGGCTTTGCACGAAACGCTCACGCTCTTTATGAGCTCATTTTATAATTTGTACACACTTGTTATTGCATTTATACACTTCATGTGTTATTTTTTTTACTAATTAGTGACAATTTTTTTGCATTTAATTGATTTTTTGTTGATTTTATGCAAATTTACTTTAACGTTTAACTTCGGTTTTTATCGTTTTCAAGATGCAGCTTTCGGGTTTTCTCGGTATATTTGTATTGACACTCTCTTCATTAATTCATTTTTATTTTTTTGTCGTTGTAAATTATAATTTTTGTTTTAACTTTAATTTATACACTTTTTAACACTATTTTTTTATTATTTTTTATATGCTTTAATATTAATTGCTTATGTAAATACATATATATTTTAGAAACACTTTTAATTATAAATACTTTTTCTTTTAGCGCGAGATTTGAACACAATTGGGTATCGTGGCGTTGCAATTTACAATTTTTTCTTAAATTATTTTTTATTTAATTTTCTTATTTATATTTTTTGTATATATGTATGTTTATGTATGTTCTTGCATACATGTGTAATATATACTTGTATTTACAATTTACACACTAATAAATCACTTTCAATTGACGCGATATTGGGATCTTTTATTATGTTTTCTTTAATTTTTATTTTGTCACCTAAAAAGAGAAAAAAATATATTATTAATTATATAAATTGATAATAAATATTATATATAAAAATTATAAACTTAAGTATCATCCACGTTGAGAATATTATTACACCATCAGTCATTCGAAGCTGGATCTAGGCTTAAAGAAACGTCTCATTGTGAAATTTTCGAAAAATCGATTTTTTTTTGTTAACGGATAGTATACACCGTAATAAACATTCTCTCAATTTTGAAATCGAAATTAAAATTATTAGAGTCGCTACAGCGTTTCTTGTAGAACAGAGCGGGAAACGCGCCAACTCCAATCTTTAAATGAGGTTTTTTCAGAATGGTGTTTTTCAAAACAGTTTCCACTCTCAAAGGAAGAATTTCGGAGATATGTAGTTCCAATTTAGAGAGAAAATTTTTAACGCCATTCTGTATTGCGCTATGGAAGCTTTTTTGTTTTTGTTTTTTTAATTTTCCTATTTTTTTCTGCGACATACTTTCGGAAAAAGAGCCAAAAAGAGTAATATTTCAGTATTTTAAGGAGCACACTACCATGGCGGCAAGACGAACTTTGTTAAAGGCTTAGTAGATCGACCAACGCCTGTTAAGCGCATGCGAGGTCCAAATGACAACGGAGATCCAACTCGTGTCCCCTCCCAAAAAAGTAATAACGACAGTTTATTGCTCATATTTCATAATCTTAGTACTTACTTCTCGGAGAGTAATCCAATCACGGAAAAAATGTCTCACCAGCTGATAAAGTTGTATAAACACTTATTTACGCTTGTTAATTACACTGATAATCCCCACAATCCAATTGTATTTACATTTGCTGGTGTATACAGTGGTTTATTTGGTTGAATAAACTTTATAATTTTATTGCAAACAAAATTTTCTGAAAATTTTCCGTACTTTGGAGAGCGACAATTGCACTTTTTACTTTTTAAAACAATGTATGGTATTTTCTTTCTTTACGCACAAATTGCGGGTAAATTTTTATTTTATTTTTTGAAAATGTGCATATATTTTTATATATATTTTCTTTATTTTTCATATATTTTTTCCATTTCCACAGTATTTCCGTTAGAAGTTTTCCTCACTTTTGCTGCACAGTGCACTTTAGTTTTGTTAGTCTCAGTCTTCTCCATTTTGACGGAGATTTTGAAAAATTTTCACAAACGGTTTGAAAAATATTTTCTTTCTTCGGCGCATTTAGTTGCAATTTTTTATGCCGTATTTATTTAATTAATTTTCATTATAAAATCACTTTCACTTATTTTCGTGTACCAAAATTTTAAGATTGTTTTGCTTTTTTTAGCAAAAATTATATATAACACAAAGTAATATGGATTCAAACTACTTGTTTTAATTATTTTTTATTTATTTTTGTTATTTTTTGTTGTAATGTTTGGAGTTATATAGTGTAACTATTTTGAAATACACTTTATTACAGTTATCTATAAATTTTAAGTACACTTTCTTACTTTTCTTATTTTTGTACTTACGTACATAAGTTGCTTTCGATGACAAGTTTCCTAGTTTTTGTCGCTTTTGAAGTTTCTTAAAATTATTTCACTGCTTTTCTGATGTGTGAGCTCTTATTTCACTGATTTAACAATTTTCTTTGCTATTTTGTTTCCGCAAACTTTGCTAAACTTACAAAATATGCATTTGTGGTTTCAATAATCGTTTAGGGTTCAACTTTTTATTTTTTCAAGCCTGTTTTCATGTGCAATTTACATTTTTAAATGTTCATAGTATTCATGCATGGCTTTCTCAGTGGCATAAATTTACAATTCACAGCTATTCTTCACCTCCAACTGCAGTTTATATTATTTCTTCAAATTTCGCTTGGTCTCATGTGCGTAACTCCACAACTTCAAACATTTTCAGCTATATTTTGCCTGTATTTTAATTTTTAATATTGATAAATTCCCGTATTTTGAACAAGTCACCTTTTTATGCCGTAAACTTTTTTCTTTGCTTCAAATAGCGCATTGATACCGTTATGTAAGTTTAATTGTGCAACATTTAATTGAATATTACAACTGAAAACTAGCCGCGCTGCAGTAGTTAATTAAAAAACTTTTATCATGACTCAGTTATTTCCAAAATTAAAGTTTTGCATTATTTTTCAACTTTTTGCTTGGTTTTCATATAGATAGACATTTGTAAAATTAGACGAGATTTTCTTTAATTTATATGCATTTTTTTATTTTCATACAACAACTACAACACACGCGTCAGGTTCTCCAATCTTTTTTAAGCAAATTGAGTTTTTACCGATTTTATCATTATTTGTATGTAAATTTTATTTTAGTTATTTATATTATTTTGAAACAACAATTTCTTTGTTAAAATGCAAATTGCAACGTGTTATAACATGTACACATTTTTCCGTTACACCTTAGCTGCACACACTGTTTGTTGCTCTGTTGCCCGTTACTGCACTTGAACTTTTCTAATAAATTTGTTTGTGCTTTATTAGCTTATTTTTTACAAATTTTAAAACTTTCCAACCACTATTATAAACTCACAAGTATCGAAATTTCTGTTTCACACATTTTCGTTCTACAATTCTTCACATTTCGGCAAAATTTCCTTCTTACAATTTTTCGTTTGATATTTTTCACTTTATAAAATACATATCTTTTATTTTTTTCGCAAATATTCACATGCACCCACTTTTACATTGCATTTACAATTGTAAGCTCACTCTTTGTTTAATTATTCAATATTTTAAAGCATACAAATTTGCATTGGAAAATTCCACAACTTACACGCATGCATTTGCAGCCCAAATGACGCCACAAAGTGACCACGAAATGTGTCAGCTGACTGCCGCTGGTACCGTTTTGTCCAAAGCGTTACTAGCTTGTTAATGCACTAAGCAAACATATTTACACACACACAGGCATACACTAGCGATGTTGACTTTATGCCGTTAATCCACTTCGGCAATAACGATGCGCACACCTTATGCACTGAGCTAACCCACTATTGCCGGCGCACTTCAACACCTTCGCCAAAATCATTGCAACAATACGCTACGAAAATTACAACACTTTTGTGAATTTATCAACTATTTTCAATTTCCTTGCACTTTTCTTTACAATTATATTTAATAATATTTAATGATTTTTAGCGTTCACGCCACAACCAGCACTGAAGAAAGAAATATTTCCGCGTTCACGTACAAAATCTGTGCACTGCGCGCACTTAGTGGTGTCGGCGGTAACGTCGTCGTCGCAAATAACAACAGTAATAATAATAATATAATATAACGAAGAGACGACAGCAACGGCAACGGTTTTTGACGACAGCGTGCAAGCAGAAAGCGACAACAACGACCAACACACTCGTACGTTTGGCGGCGGCAAAGGCAATACACAAACTCTCTGTTCGAGTGTTGTTAAGAGCGGGCAGCAGTGTGTCCGTGCAACGTGAGCAACAGCAAACGACAGCAATTGTGATCGCAGTAGCACAAGCTCGTGACGTCGTCAGCAGATTTGTTGCTCGTTCTGGCAATTGGACTTTTTTTGCGCGCTCTTTCGCTGGCTGAGGAGTGCTTAAGAGCGGTAGTGTGAGCGCGCAAAAAAAATCAAGGGAAGAGTAGTGAGTTAGTGCGTGTGCTGAGACTAATGAAGAGAGTGCACTTTTATGTGCGCGTTTTGAGTATTACGTATGACAGCGGAAAGCGGACAAAAAACAAAAACAATAAGAGAAAAGTTCATTCACCGTTTGGGGGCAGTGGATGAAGGGCCCACATAGTTGCATGCATACATACAAATTTATATGCATGGTTGGATGCATGTGTGTAAGAGTATGAAACATTGTTGTTGCTGTGTGTTTGCTATTGTTGTTGTAGTATATGTAATACTGTCGGTTGCTTCATTTTAGCTGCTTTCATACAATTTGCTGCGTTTATATGAATGTGTGTATGTACAAATATATGTATATGTATGTATTGTAGTTGTAAAGCAGCTGCTCTTGCTGGCGCAGCGTAATTTGATATTAAAATAATTTATTTAAATGCGTGTGCATGTGTATGTACATATGTATGTAAATAAAAATATGCATATAAAATTATATTAAAATATACATTTATGTATATTTATGTATGTTTATAGTACTATTGTGCAAATTCACGAAATTTAATGAAGTTAAGGTGCTATATACAAACAAATGCACATACACAGGTTGAATATGACATTAAGCTCAGCTCGCAGAGTGTCTTAAAAATAACCCTCAACATTAAGGAATACGGCTTGCTGGCGAGCTGGATCTATTTTTTCAAGGTTAAGAGTTAGTGAAGGCGCAGAAAAGCCGTCTGAGATGTAAATACATATGTATGTATGTACGTATGTATCTATATATGTATATATATTTTTTGTAAGTAAAAATGAACATATGGTACTAATAAAGAAGATTCTAAACGTTCGTAAGAGTGCCCGCAGAGTGGACGCTTAAAGCCGAGCCGAGCGCATGTTCCCATTCATGCTACACGCTAATTTATGATCGGCTCGGTTTTGAGGGTATACTCTGCGGGCACCTTAAGATTTCATGAATGTCTTAGAAAGTCAAAATACTTTCAAAGAAATTCGAGTTTCACGCACGATCAGCTGGCGGAAGCTAGATCAGCTTTTCAACAACATCTATGTATCTCTTCTTCTGATCCATATTTATGGCACAGATGGGTATGTAAGACCAACCCCTCATTTAATTTCTGTTCCAAATCTTTCCAAGATCTGAATATCCGAAGCAGATTTGTTTTTTTTTGTATTCAAGAGACGTGATCTTTAAAAGTTCATCTGTTTTGTACCGGTCCACAAGGGGGTTAGATGGCCGAAATGACAGCCCTTGACTAATTAAAGTCCGAATCATCCAATAGGGGCTATCGTGTGCTTTCATCTGTCGTCCAATTTACCGTCATGTGACGATTTTCTTTAAGAACAACCATCTTACTGGCAACATTTGCGAGCCGTATGACCATCACGAACGATAACAACTGTGGGAAGTGCAGGAAAGTAGGTACAAGAGAGATGCTGGAACACTTCGTCCGCTTATGTCCGACCTTGTCTAGAACTAGGCTTAGATATCTTGGAGCTGCGCAGTTCAAGGGACTGAATAAAGTATCAGAAAGAAATATAAAGTATCTATTAAACTTCGCAAAAAGTGTTGACGTACTGTACTACATAAGTAAGCTTCTCCTCGCATAAATACGCCTTCAACTGGCATTTCAGAGGACCAGTTAGTCTATGTACGGCGTGACAGCCAGCCAGGGTAATCTAAGCTAACCATCTCGAAGCTGTAACAACTGAGTAATATAAGTCCCTCTAATCACATGTGGTTCTAATGGTATTCAGCCCAAATGGGAGTAGCAAAGATCCAGCTACTGAATTGTTTATTTACATCGGATGGTCAGATAATATGACTGATCTCATGAGAGCATCCTTTTGGCTTGATTATGATTAGTATTTTATGATAGCAGACAAATAACGAAAGGAACTCTAGAAAAGAAAAAACCAGGTCCAAGGGAGAATATACTACTGTTCAAAATGTGCAGAGAAAGAAATCTGCTGAGCACCGAGCCGTTTTGAGAACATCGGGCCAAGGAAGAATATACAAATACAAATATATAATATGTACATATACTGCTCGCGCAGCTGAATATCTAAAGTTGTGATAACTGAGGTTTTTGTAATGTTTCTAACTCGTCTTCGAACAAGCAGCTTCCGCAACTCACATTTGGTAAAATTTTTAAACTTTCCGTACAGCTTGAACATCTACAATTAGGGAAAGTCGAACCTTGCAGTGGGCGCTAAGCTCATTGGTAGCATTAAACTGCAATTTTAAGCTCGAGAGCTGTGGAAATCAGTTCTGGGCAAACATGGGTCTCCAAATCTGAACTTCTTGGTGTCATAGCAGGCACATGTATCAACATACAGAAGTACATACATACATATATAGAAATAGTAGTCGTCGAAATAAAACTTAATTATCGGTTGTCAATTGCAAGCCGAGCCGAAGTTTTCGCTTAACAAATATTCATGCATGCAACTGATTAATCATTCATTTCATTGTTGCTACGTGCGTACGGTGGAAGCGCAAAACAAAACAAAAGACAATGAAAAACAAAAAACACAAACACACAAAAAATAATTTATTTAATTTCATATTGCAAATGTGTCATATCATGAGCTCACACTTTATTAGCATATTTTGCTTTGCACGCATATTTCGTTTACTTCACGCTTCATACGCTATAACAGATACTATGTGTAAGTATGTATATCAATATATAAAATATTTATGCGCATATGAGTTTATATACACATGTACATACACACACACCAATGGCCGCTTACAACTTTTTCCCTTTCTCTACTTTTTCTTTTTTTTTTTTTGTTGCTCCCCACTGTGTTTGCTATTGTTGTTGCCTTTAATAATTTCTTTCTACGGGGTGAATGACCTTGCTTAGTACGCGTTTTTTCTCCAACACATACACACGCAACGCAACTATTCTTATAGTTTTACTCTTTGAGCAAAATCATTTCTCTCGCACTGTCATGCTCCGCCATCTCCAGCGAACATATGCTCACTACGCGACTCTTTGCTCTGTCACTCTTTGCTTGCCTTGCTTTTAGCGGCCAGTATTGCTGGCTGTTATTGCTGGTCTCCGCTTGCTGTTGCTGCTTCCTCTTCCGCAAAGTTACTGTGTACTGCTCGAAGAGACTCTCCTCGTCGCCCAGTCTTCTCTCCGCTGACTTTGCGGCCTAACTAACTGCTTATCAAGTAATAAAATTAATAAAGCGTGTTACAGGCTTACAATCCTGCGTTTTTGTCACATTAACTTTCTTTATTGTTGTCGTTCGTTGCTTTCTTTTCACGCTCTTATCGCCGTAGTGTCTTCAAACAATCTTCCGAACAAAATTTATTACTGATTTAAAACTACTTGCCAATTTTAAGGCACCTCTCTGCTGTTTCTGGCGTGTGCCTTTAATTAAATTTTGTTGTTGTCTTACATATTTACCGTTTTCTTGCATTAATGCTTAGCATTAGCGTTTTGAAAATGTTTGTCCACAACTATATAATCTAAATTTATTCGTATTGTTTAACTATATCCATATTTACACTATTTCGTGCTTTGAACTTGAACTTGAAATTCGTTTCGTCACTTTTTTCTTTGCTTGTTGGTTTCCCTCTACACCTTTGTTGTTGCTTTTGTGTGGCGTTGAGCGCATTTTTTAATGATGAACTTGAATTTCTTCGCCTTTTTGCCTTTTTTTTTTGCTTTTTTGGCCTTTGGTTTTTTGGTTTTTCGGTGGTGGTTGGTTGGTTGGCAGTTCATTGCCCTCTCCTCATTTATGCTTTGCTCTACTTTCATGTGATTAAATAAAGTAATTTGGGAAAGCATATGCAGAGAAAGAGACTTGAAGAGCTTGAGTGCATGCGAGGGACATGAAAATTGTAATTATATTATGAAATGCAGTTAGATATTTTTAAAAATTAGCTGAACTCCGGCTACTAACGGGATCAGAGCCGGCGAATAGTGGACGGCCTATGCTAAGAAGATTAGCTGCGGGGAGAGGGGTTCCTGACTCTAAACGCCTCAACGAATCTCCGATTAAGAGGCGAACAGATGCCGCCTTTAAATAAGCGTCCACAACCCCTACCGGGATTGCACCGAGGGAGAACCTACCCACCAGAGGGAGGCAATAAACGACGAGGGAACAATACAGCGACCAGCATAAAACGTGCACAGACGTTGACGAAAACGCTGATCAAGCGCCCAGCAGAATCGAGGCCAGTAAGAATCTGTACTGGAAAACCGGAACGGATTATTTCGACAAAGGGTTGGTGCGGGTAGTTTTCTATTACCTCAGTAGGTAAGAGTGAAATCCTACCGAAGTGGCTGGCAGGTTCATACTGTTCCAACGTCCATTTCGTTAAAACCATGGCAGGTCTTCAAGTACGTTCAATGCACGTCGCCTTAATTCGACCGCACAGGTTCATTTGAGACGAGCTCCTGTTTCGTGCCGTATCTGGTTCTGAATATAAGCTCCCATAAGGACTTGTATCCTCGCGTGGTCGCCCTGCTTGCTTAGATAAACACGGCGTTCATAAAGAGCAACTGTTACAACAAGAGGAGACCGACTAGGACAAAAATTAATACACCGCAAAAACAACAAAAGCCCTAACAGAAAGAGCAACAAAATAAAGATGGCCAAGACGAGGAATACGGGACCGTCTTACCGACAAAACTGGTGAAAAGATAGCCTCAAAAGAAACTCCGGCCACACAAGCAGCATCAGCAAAACAAAGAGAAGGGAAAAGCATTCCAGTTGACACTACATAAGGACCTCACCGAAACTCACCGAAACAAGAGTACGTTACTCAAATGAGACGCACAGAGGAGTAGTCTCCAGAAAATCCAAGAATATCGTACAAATTATAAAAATAGTCTAAAAAAACTCTTAAAATATTTCAACGAGTTGTTTTAAACTTCCATAATGTGACATAAAAGTACCCGGAAATTGTAATTTAAATTTTAATAAAAGTATTTTGCGTTTTATTTCGAATTTCCGGGTAATTTTATGTCAGAATATATATAGTTATAGCATATACATGGATTTAAAATTTTAACTTACATTATCTGTAACATAACGGTTGTTGAATATGAAACTTACACACTGCAATCATAATATATATATATACATACATACATATATGTAAGTGCACATGTACATCCACATGTACATATGCACAATCATAGCTGTGTGATGAAGTGCATACAAAGTCCATTCAACTTCGCTGTGGCAAGCAAAAAATTTAACGCTTAGCATAGTTAAATTTCATTTATCTAGTTTAAAATTTCACAAGATATTTTTGCAATCGGTTGGTGTGAAAACTGTCACTTTGCTGAAATTCCGCATTCGGCATGATTTTTTTCCTAGCAACTCAGAAACTGTGGGTGAATAAACCTTACGTTCTGTCAACACAGCAACAAATTGTGGCAATGTGGCTTATTGCCATGAATATAAAAGCTGACAATTCTATGTTATATACATACATATACTCTTATATATAGACATACCTATAATTGTAGTAACATGTATTTACTTTTCAGAAAATCATATCAGCACCAAGCTAGCGAGAAATTAACAAAATAGTAGTCAGTTCTTACCAGAAGTAGTAAGCGATATTTAATTTAGGGAGGGTATACATAGACTTTCGTCCGAATCACATATTAGAAATGTCATCACAGGGTATAGACCGGAGCAGATCCGCCTAAAATAGCCTCCGTTCGACCCTTTTCAATGAGCAAACATATTTGGTTCGAACCGCAAAGTATAGACCGGAGAAGATCCTCTTAAAGGCTCCTCCAGGGACTATTGCACTATTTTCCAATGGAAAAAAGTTTTTTAATATATTATACCATGATTACATGGTACTGGCTTGAGTTTATATCACTTATAGTATTCCGAAATTGACAACAAAAGGTTAGGTTGAGTTCAGAAGCAGATGTAAGTGATCAACAGATATCATTGATAACATATTTTTGCAATCGAAACGTCATTGATCAAAAATTCACTGATCTCATTGCCATATACATATGCCTGCTGACCCAACCCAACTACCGTTTGAGTTCAGTATTTTTTCTATAAATAGCCAATATTTTACAATGTCATTTTCAATCCAGATCATCCATTAAAACTTGTTTATGGCTTTTAAAATTTAACAATCAGACATAACGCCTTATTTTTCATAAAGTAACTTTGAAATTTTTTTTAATTGAGTCTAACCTGAAATTCCACATGCCGCACCTACTAATATGATACAATTTATATAAAACCAATTTTAAAGGTATTCTAGGGTAGACTGTTGAAAAAATCGATTTTTTTCATACATTTGAAGTTCAGACCCTTAAGAACATACGTTTTAGGAATAGTAAGTCAACGATTGAATTTATGTGATGTTTAAAAATTCAACGATAGAACCAAACTCTCTAAGTCAAAAGAGTAGATCGTAAGATTCTAAAGATCAGTGAGTCTATAAAAGTTGAAGGTACAGTTGAAGAAAAATTCGAAATATTTTTATAATTCGAAAGGTATTTGAATGAACTTATAAATAATATAAAAAGTAATTAAGATCGATAAAGAACAATTCCTTCTTGATATATTATGCTCTCTCCAGCTTTCACGCTCTATGTGATGTTCTGCTCATTAAAAATCAATTACAGTTTTATAGCATGAATGCAGAGATTCTGAAATTAAAAGCTTTATTTGAGGTTTCTAAAGAGTGTGGAATATACATATAGTATATCATTATGTATGAATATACATACATAGATAATATTGAAGAAAGTTATAATTTGACGGTAGATAGTCTCTAACCGCCTTTGGGTTCACTGTACTGTTCAAGCAACGAGAATTACAGAGTAGTCGTCTATCAGTTATCGAGAGCGATATTAAGTTGTTCCAACTACTTGAAGAAATTTTAGTTATTACTGATCTACATAAAGTAAGAACCCTGTACAGTTTTACCCTGGACAATTTTAGCCACGATGTCTTCAAAGTACGCACAAAAGAAGTATATAATAGGTTGTCAAAAAAGTCTTGCGGTATGTGTATTGAATTTTCAATTGTTCATAAAATTTTTTTTGATGACTCATGCCCAGCTCTTGACCGATGCTACGTCTGCTACTATGCCGGTCTCTTACGGCCAATTCAGCGATTTTATCGCAATTTTCGACGACAGGCCTTCCGGAGCGTGGCGCATCTTCGACCACCTCTACACCAGAAAGAAAGTGTTGAAACCATCGTTGTGCGGTGGAAATGGAAACTGTATCGGGTCCATAAACTGCACAAATTTTATTGGCGGCATTTTTGCCTTTATCGTAGTAGTACTGTAAAATATGCCGCATTTTCTCTTTATTTTGCTCCTTGTTTGCGACGCTATAACACGAACGACTTAAAAAAAAAACGACAATCAATCAAACACGTGTTAGCGCGTGAAATGAGCTTTCCAAAAAGGTATAGCATGGCCCGATACGACGTATAAAACTAGAACTACGCGCTCTCGGCGCCAACTAGCGAGAATACAGCAAGACTTTTTTGACAACCTAATATTTCATTAAAAATCGCAGTTTCGACGCCCTTAAGACAGTGAGTGTCCAATTGAATAGTAAAGTTTATCACCATTTTTGTGAAGGTCAGCTTCATTCTCTACTTAGATTATTAGAACACCTTTCGAATTTCGGTAAAAATATTTCTTTGTAGTGCCAGTGCCCAGAAATTATGTACATGCCATCTGGAAACTTGGAAATATCACTTTAGGAGTCGAAGACGTCGCTAATTATTATATATATATATATGTACACATGTACATGTATTATAGATATCAATGTATACGTATGTATGTATGTAGCTTTCTGGGTTGCGAAGAGCCAATCTCTCAAAACCGAATGTTTATCTCTGAAACTGAATTAACATATTCATTAAGTTCTTCGAGGAATTCAATTGAAAGCTTTAAGAGCCCAAACAATCATTTGAAGATATTTCTAAGCAGTACTCCTTATAAATTCCGCCACAAAGGATGCAAATAGACATTTCCGACCACAACAATACTGTATACAAATATTCATGATATTCGTTTAAAATGAGTTATGTTTTTCATATAATATAAGTTATTGAGCTAAAATTCAATATTGTTTTGAACACAAAAATATTGTCTCCAGTTATAAACGATATCGGTATAAAATAAAGCGTAGCTCGCTTATAAAGTTTCTTAAATTGTTACACTAGCATACATATGTAAAATAGATTCTGTAGAACTGAAACTTACCTTATGCAGGCACTTTTCCTTTGCAGGCATATTGTTTTTAGGATCCAGTGCTTCTTGCGAACAAAAATTTACCAAAACTGAACTGAACTCTCATTTGGAGGTTATTTAATAGCATTTGGGTTCACAGCTTACTTTCTCGCCATCCAAAAGTCTTGAGCTGTCAGCTTTCGGTGCACCGGTGCCGCATACGCTGGATGATGAAATTTTTCAGTAGTATAAATAATCATTTGAAAAAACATACATACAAAGTACAATAACAACACTATATTCAGTAAAATAAAAAATTATTAAAAACTTTGTGCGGTAATATTTCTTGAATAAAAATTTTTAAGCAACCAATTTCGTCCAACTACTTCAATAATTCCTAATTAGCGCCAAAGAACTGTCACAATTACGCTCTCTCAATAGTTTTCTCTTAACACAACGCTCCTGTTACAATATTTTAATTTTAAATTTTACTTCATTTTAAAACTCTTACATGCTGCCATACTCTTTTCTTCTCACACAACCAACCGCTAAACAAATTTACATCGCCACTGACAGATTTATATACAAACATATATACGCGCAGATATATTTACACCCATACACATGTTCTGATTTCTTTGCTTTGTTGGTGTGTGCGCACATTTCAAGTTCATTGACTCTTGTGTTGTTATGAAAAAATTGTAAACATTGCAATTTGAGTGAGATACTGAGATACTGTGAGCGTAAAACACAGTGTGAGAGCTACAATACTACATATTGTGCACTGATAATGAGCGTAACAACACCTCAACGACGAGTATCGCGAGTGCGAGTGGGTTGTAGGGTTAAGTTTGAAAAACGTAGTAAAAAATAAATATAATAAATAGTACATAATTTTTATCAATATTACTTCCAATTATTTTATTTATTGCTTAATTAATTTTAATTTTTAATTTTTTTTTTTTATTTATAAAATGAATTTTTTGGTTTTATTTACATATTTCTTTACTTTTATTTTCTTTTTTAGAATTTATTTGTTTAGTATAATTTAACGTATTAAACAATTTTCAAAAAATTAAACATTCTTTATGCTATATGATGCAATTTAAACAAATATTTTTTATAAGGTTTTGTTTGAATTTTTTTTAATTTTTAAATAGACGAATAAAAGTTAATAATTTTTATCATATTACTACCAGTTATTTTATTTATT
>NW_017537045.1:158899-161136 GCF_001853355.1 Bactrocera latifrons | reverse complement strand
ATTAAAAATATTTTATGTAAAAAAATAAAGTCCTGTCACTTGCTCAAAATTTGCGAAAATAGTTTTTAGAATTAATTTTGAAAATCATTTTCGCATATTTACTTAAATGCCATATTTTTAATTTTTATTAAAATTAGTTTACGCAGCGATCTTTTTATACAAGTAACGGCATATTTTAAATCAATTCCTGCCACATTTATAACAACCCTGCTCTTGTTACGCTCTATTTTCGAGCTCTTCTCTCTACGCTCAAGAACAAGACAATTTTTGTAACTCCACTACAAAAACATCATTTTGGGTGAAAAGTTTTCCCGCGCAAATTTCGGACAAAACCAAATAAAGTCATCTTCCTCTCAGCCACCCCTCAAAACACTTTAATACGCGCTGCTATACCTGGAATTGTTAAAACATTCTACAAAGAAAGCACCAACATGCCATGAGAGAAGCTGATACCAACAGCATTCGATATCTACACACTCATAAATATGTATGTATAGACACTTATATAAGCTAGCAACTTCGCCGAGTGCAAAACTCCGCTATATTCGCCTGTTATAAGTACTTACTATACATATCAATGTGTATATACGCACATACATTGACACATACACCCTTATGAAATTTTTGTACCCGCTCCGCTGCTTACGACATAAACCATCACCGGCGAGACTCTGTCGTTGGGCTGCTTGCTATGTTTGCCTGTTACAAATGTGGTATTGAAATCGATTTTAAATCGCATAACGAAATCGATTCTGTAAAAGCCGTCGTCGTCCGCTTGTGGGTGCATGTTTCGAATACGAAAGTCAGGAGAGCTAGATAACATAGCGTTTGTATGAGAGTATGTGTGTGTGCCGCTAATGGAGAAACTTTACCAACACCAATTTTCGATTTTCGAATACCGTTTTTATGTTTGCTTTTCGGGTTTCAAGGCAAGGCAAGTCTTATTTTCATGGCGACATATGTACATGTGTGTAAATGTGTACACACCTACATATAATATGCAATTTTTATTTCAATTATTTTAAAATGAAATTTAATTAAAATCTTATCAAAAAATACGTTTTTAAAAATAAAAGATACCGAAAATTTTAGGTATCCCGAAAATGATTTAAGTCTGTATTAATTTGCACAGTACTCCAATTGTCGGAGGCCACCGTAAAGTTTTTATCACAAAATACGTGTGATAAAAAATATCCCGAAAAACTTCGTGATCCCGAAAGTATTTTGACTAAATCCCGAAATAGTTTTAATAAGAAAAACTTTTGATGCAAAATACATGAAAAAAAATTATCGAAAAACTTCGGGATCCCGAAAGTGCTTCACTAAATACCGAAATAGTTTTAATAAGCAAAGTTCTTGTTACAAAATACATGAAAAAAAATTATCGAAAAACTTCGGGATCCCGAAAGTATTTTTACTAAATCCCGAAATTGTTTTAATAAGCAAAATTTTTTTACTAAATATATTTGATACGTGAAAACGTGAGATAAAAAAATTTGCCGAATAACGTCGGGATCCCGAAAGTATTATGATTAAATCTCGAAATAGTTTTAATAAGCAAAGTTTTTGTTATAAAATATTTTTGACAGAAAAAATATTCGTGATCCCGAAAACGTTATAACTAAATGCTGAAGTTGTTTTAATAAGCAAAGTGCTTGTTATAAAATACATACATAAAATAATCAAACAAAAATTCTTAACACAAAGTCCATGTGACACAAAAAAAAACTACGACAATTTTCGGGATACCGAAATTTTTATAACCGAATCCCGAAATTTGAATGCTGAAGTTGTTTTAATAACCAAAGTGCTTGTTATAAAATAATCAAACAAAAATTCTTAACACAAAATCCATGTGACACAGAAAAAACTACGAAAATTTTCGGGATCACGAAATTTTTATGACCGAATCCCGAAATTTTTTACTTAAAAAAATTTTCGATATAGTTCTATACAAAAATAATACTCCTTTTTTAAGCGTTCTTTTGTTTTTAGATTAACTGTGTGCCACATGTACATACATACATACATAGTATGTAGCTTGTGTAAAAGTACAGTAATACCCTACTTTAATTTGTATCGTTGGTAATTTATGCATATAATTAAAATATCTTACCTTTTATTATTTAATAACCGATTAAAATGCAAAAATATAAAAATCCCGAAAATTTTCGGGATCCCGAAATGTTTTATGGAAATCGCGAAAATGCAAAATGATCGGATTAAGATATATTAAT
>NW_017537045.1:155188-158579 GCF_001853355.1 Bactrocera latifrons | reverse complement strand
CGAAATGTTTTATGGAAATCGCGAAAATGCAAAATGATCGGATTAAGATATATTAATTAAAATATATTACTTTTTATTATTTAATAACTGATTAAAATGCAAAAATATAAAAATCCCGAAAATTTTCGGGATCCCGAAATGTTTTATGGAAATCGCGAAAATGCAAAATGAGCGGATCGCTAAGAGGGTGTATGCCTATGTAAAATGTATACATCTTTAACTTTCAATGCAGTTATCAGCGATATTTTTCTCCACTTGAGCAGTATATTTGTACGTATGTATGTATGTACAAATGTATGTTGTATATATAACTGTATCTGTGCGCTGAAATCAGCTTTATTAAAAATGTATAACGTTCAAATAAACACTTGTCGTAGATTATCTTCGAAATAGCAGGCGAACAGCTTTAATAGATCTATCTAAACAAACAAACAAACATACATATGTACAACTATGAGCTATACCGCTTGATAGTCTACATTTATTTTTCGTATTTGTTAATTAGGCGCGCAGAATTGCTGCATCGTTCATTGTAGTATGCGATGTTAATACGCCATAGGTTTGGTTATAAGCTCGCAATAATATAGTAAAGTCAACTCTTAATAAACAAATATGCTATATGGGTATGTATGTATGTATTTAGACAATATGAATTTGTTAAGCTAACGTCACGTTCGCCAATTGTTGCGTTTAATGGCGCGTGTGTATGTGTGTATGTATAAAGCTTTGTTGTTTTGTTGCTTCGTATTAGCTTTTATTATCTACGATGTGCTATAAAATAATTCAGACGCACACGCACTTACATACATATATGTATGCTACATACATATCTACATAAATATATAAGGTGTATAAAGATATGTATACGAAATTACAAAACCTACCTACAATAATGTTGTTGTTGCTTTGCTGAAATATTTTTTTTCTGGAGAGTTGTAATTAAAATCCATTAACGTAACTTGCAAATAGGTTTTTTTCGGAAAAAATTTCGGCTTACTGGTATAATAATACAAAATGCTGTCTTAATTGTATTGACCTACAAAACGGTTTAGAGAACGGATAATAGTCAAATCACTGAAGTCCAACTCTAGTAGCTGATCGCTTACCATCAAAAGCTTTTTCACCTCCGATTTCAAGCCGCTTAGACTATGATGTTGGTACTGACTAAGCATCGGTGTGATACTCCTTACTGCCCACCGGAAGTTTTATCCTACAGCCAATAGTTTTCAAAAGCTTTAAGCTCCGAAGCATATACAGGCAAAGAACCACCAGTAATACTGATCAGTTTCCTTGGTAAACTCTTTACTTTATGGTCTTGCAACAAACGTATCTCCTTGTACATATATCCCCCCCTCCCCTCTGTATGATATAGTCCATCCGAAGACTGCATTATATGCTCTATGCCACAAAAGCTCATATTCCACAGTTTCCATGGCGATATTCTACTCTTTGCTCTTACTACATGCCGAGTGCTTTTCATTTTGCTTGACGAGCCCGTATTTGTTGTTTTCAAAATTCTCCCATAACTTTAAATACGAAATAATTATCAGTTCGGTTTTCGCTAGACAGGTTCAGAGGCTCGAAAATGTTTTTTATAAGTGAGATGTTAATGGTAATCTTACCATAAGCCGATTACTTTTTAGTTTGCTTGACGAACCCTTATTTTTTTAGCCCGATAACTTTATATACAAAATGCTTATCAGTTCGCTATATGTTTCTTAGACAGCTTCAGAGGCTTCAGTCTTTTATAAGTGAGATTACCAATCAGTGCCTTATCTCAAACTATTTAAAGGTTGTGGCAGCAATGATTCGCGGGATCTATGAAATCATAGCTTCACTTGGTTCCTACTTCTTTGAAACGTTTGCGTGAATCCGAAAGTAAATGTTCCAGAGAACGTAATTTTGCTTTAAATTTTTTAGGGTTTTTATTACATCCAGCCGAAGGAGGAAGCAATTGGAATCAGCGTCAATTGTTGTATCTATTAGAAGTGCTCGTCTTCTTCCTCCTGCACAGAATAGGAACGCCTTCCAAGCTTTATAGAGAATACCGAGTTCTTAAATGAATATGTGTACCTGTAGAATTCAGAAAAGGATGTTAAGATTAAACATTTACCTGCAATCGTTGTCCTCGGGACCGTAGGTTTATGACTTAAGCTTATTTCTCAGTGAAAATGTTGATTCACGCACTGCCCGTCCCTCGTTTTCTCAGAAAACTGTTAGGAATCAGTTTATACATTCGGCAGACTATATACAGCTCGCTCACTAAAGCTTAGATCAATGAGATGGGAAGTTGTAAGTTAGCCAGTTCAGCAGCTTTGCCATTTTCCACCCACGGCGGCTCGTTTATCAAATTTAAGCTATTGTGATCCGCGCATCCTAGTTGCCACCTTCACAAAGTTCTGCACGGGCTTGCGCCCAGTTCTATTTTGTTTTTTTTTTTTGCAGCTCGCTCATTAAAATCTGTGCCACTGAAATGTCTGATGGGATAGAGTTGAAATCTTTAAAAGACTGCGCTTTGTCCACTATCCATGGAAGTGCGGCTTGACAGGCTCCTCATTCAAATTGGTATCATTGACATCCGATGGAACCGACTAACCACCTTGAGAATACTCCATTCCAAATCCATTTTGCCATTATAGAGTTCAAAAAAAAAAAAAAAAAAACTCAAAGCTCGCTTTCTAAAAGCCACCATATATTCGAGGAGCTCTTTATTCGTAGTCAATGCTTGAAACTCTGCTGACTTGGCGACGTCGACGAAACTGCAGAAAACCTGAGAAGATTCCTATGCTCTAAGACCAAAGTGTCTCTCTATGTTAGATATACAGTCATGCAATGCATAATCCCTAACGCTTGTCCTTGTTTGAAGATAAAGTTCATGCTCTCTCTGTCTCTCTCTCATTTCCGGGATACAATTTTCCGAATTGGAAAATAACAACGCATTTTTTCACTTTTTAAAATATTTAATAAATACTCATGCATATGCATGTATTTATTCATATAATATGTGTATGTGTATGCATACCTTCGCCATTTAACTTGCCTGGAGTGAGAAAAGCGAGATAAAACCACTGACTACGCAGAGAGCTTACGATGTGTTATCGATTAAATATCGATTTATATATGCTTCGATATTATAAATAGCACATTTAAATTGGTGTTTATGTGTATGTGTGCGTGTGCAGATCATACAAAGGCGCGTGAAATATTTTTTTTACTTCAAAAAAATGTAGAAAAATACAATTTTTTATAATTATTTAGTACGCCATGGAAATGTAGATATGTAAATAACTGCAAAATATTTCATAGTCAAATGTGATAACTTTCTTGTAATATTTTTATGTTTACTGAGTAGAAAACTTGTTTTCAATTAATTACCAAAAGTAATATTAAT
>NW_017537045.1:141566-154587 GCF_001853355.1 Bactrocera latifrons | reverse complement strand
AAAATAAAAAATATAAATAAAATAAAAAGATACAATATTCAATTTAATTCAATACCTATTATTGTAAATTTGAGAGATGAAATTTTGTTAAGAAACTAAAAACAAATATTTAAGTTGAACGAAAAATTTTAAATATCAAATAAAAATAAATTAACTATAAAATAAAAATTGAAAAAGTGAACAAATGTTTTTCAGAAGAACTTCAAAGAAAAAAAAATTATCGAAAAACATCAAACTGAAATAATGGAATTTCGCTAAAAATTTTGAAAAAGAAAAGTGGATGCCGTTTTTAAAGAAATTTTAAATAAGTAACAATAAAATAGTACTCAAATGATATTTCTGAAATTTCTGAAATCAAAGAAAAAATAGATTATAGAAGAAAAATGCAAAAACGGATTTAAAGAAAGTTAAAAAATTCTTATAAGATTAAATTTTGTATAAAAAATTTTGAAAAATCATAAAAAATGTTGTAAAATATAACACATCTGAAAAGAAAAGTAAAGAGTAAAAAATAAAAGCAAAATAATGAAAAAATAAAAAATTTCAAAAATTTTGAGCTGAAAATTATAAAGCTGGAATGAAAGGGTTTACAAAAAGTAATCGAAAACATGAAGCTGAAATATTGGAATTTCGCTAAGAATTTTGAAAGAGAAAAATAAAGTTTCATTAAAAAATCATAAACTACAGAAAAAAAGAAAAGTTAATGAATTAGAAAAAGGAAAATTTTCACTGAGAATGAAATCTTAAAAATCTGCAATGATAAAATTTTGAAAAAAGAATGTTTGAAAAAGAAAAAAAAAGCTGAAACTAAGAACTAGAAATAAAAAAAATATTAGTGGAAAATTTTAAATCAGAAATTATAAAATTTAAATCAGAAATTATAAAATTTTCTTAAGAATTTTGAAAAGACAATTAAAATATTAGAAAATAAAAATTTGATTACACGTAATAACATAAAACTAAATAAAAATAAATAAATAATGGGTTTACAGAATTCTGGTATAAATTTGGAAAAGTACTTTTTTGTACGACACATGCTTACAACTTTAGATTTATGGTTTTTTGACAAAAATGTTTCACAAATTGTTTAGGCTTGATTAATAATAAAAAGTTTGTTAAATTTTGGATTTGGAAATAAATAACATTTAAAAAAATTTGTTAAAATATTTTTTTTCTGTTTTGTAATTTTGGAAAAAATCTATAAAATTTTAGATAGAATTTTAAAATTTTTGAAACAATTTTTAAATTGTTTCTTGACAAATAAAATAATAATAAGATATTTAATTTTTACAACCACCACGCAATTATTTATATACATACATATTTACCTGTAAACGCATATATTATATAAAAAATACTTTTAGCGTTTTTTATCTGTAAAATCGTCTTTTTTTTGTTTGTTTTTATATTGCAATTCAATTTCTTACATAATTTTAATAACTTTTTAGTAATGCAAAACTTTATAAAATTTTAAAAGTGAAATTTAAAATTTTTCTTTTGAAAATTTTTTTAAATTGAAATTTTTCAAAACTAAAAATTGAATATTTTTTGGAAAATTCTTTGAAAATTAAATTTATTTTTATTAACAATTTAAAATTTTTTAAAAGCAAAATTTTGTGGCATATTTTTTAAAGTTATACCATTTTTTTTTTAAGTAAAAATTTTTTTTTAAATTAAATTTTTAAATTTTTTAAATTAAAAAAATTTTTTATATACTAAAAGATGAAATTAAATTTTAAATTAAAAAATTTTTTTGAAATTAAATTAAAATTAAAAAATTTTACTTTTAAATGTTATAACGGATTGACTTTTATTCCAAATTTAATATTTTCCGTGCCGCTACTAATCTCACTAACGCTTTTACAGTTATGTCTGCGCACTTACTTTTGTAAGCACCACTCACATTACTCTCTTTTACAAAGTTTTGTAAAATTTTTTTTTTTTTTTTTGTATCTTCATCGCACTTCTAATACTCTACAATATGATTGTTTATACACAAATTAACTTTTTTTCATATACTTTTTTATTTATTTGTATTTTTCAAAAATTTCATTAAAATATGAATACTTAAAAAGTTGCACTTAAATACTAAAAGATTAAATAAATTTAAACGCTTAATATTTTAAAATTTACTTTAAAACAAATGTGTGTTTGTGTGTGTTTTGCTCTCTATTCTTTGATTATACAAATTTTCAATTCATATATATAAATATTTGAAACAAAGCAGCGAAGTTTAATAGAATAAAAATATATGCAAACATGTATACGCTTAGTGGCGCAAAAGTGAAAAATAAAAATACACAAATTTAAAATTTTCTTTTTTTAATATTTTTAAAAGCTTTAAAACCGACAACGCCTGAAAGTCTGCGACAGCGAAATTTGATTTTAAATTTTCGGTGATTTTTATGGGAAAAAAATTTTAAAACAAGAAACTAAAAAAAATTAAAACAAATATCAAAAAGAATTTTGAAAGACATATTAAAACTATTAAATTATTATTTTTAATAATTGAAAAAAAATATTCTTTAAAAATTATTCAAAAAAAGTTAAAAAAAAAAATAATTTTAAAACACATATTAAAAAATAATTTGAAAACAAATATTAAAAAATATTTTTTAAAAAATTTTCAAAAAAAAAGTTATTAAAAAAAATTTTTCAAAATATTTTTTTTAATTTTGCTTATTTTTAATTTTTTTAAGTTAAATTTTTTTAACAAAAATGTTATATAAAACACCAAAACTATAATAAAAAAAAATGTAATAATAATACATCGAAACCACAGTCGAAAACGGCAGTTATTAAATTTTACAAAAGTTTTGTTCCGCAACAAATCGAATAGATAGTTATTTATATACATATGTATGTGTATATATAAAAACTCATTAGCCATAAAATAACTTAAAACAAGCAACGCGTCTAAAAGCTAAATTTTTGGAAACGTATATCTTTTACACTGAGCGCGCAAAATGAAAGCTTATCGCCTTGTTTCTTTGTTTATTACATTTTACTCTTCACTACGAAATTCATACCGCGCTGCCAACTTGACGCTGTGGCGCGCACTAAACACTAACGCGTAAATAATTTAATAAATTTAATTTAAGAATTAAAATTAATACATAACTTTAAACGCTAAGCACGCTGCTGTGTACACTGCGCCAACCGCCAGTTCACTGCGCCGGCTGCTGTGCACTTGCGCCTGCTAAACTCGTTTGCTGTTGTTGTTGCTGCTGCTGTTGCTGTGTTTCATAGCGATGCCGCAGCGCGGTAAGCGCGCTTAACAGGCGACTGTTGGCCGCATCTAGCGCGGCGATTTGCTGACCCTGCTCCTCGATGACGCGCTGCTTGTGCGACAGCGCCAGCGACATTTTCAGCTGCTCACGTCGCAACTCCTCCTCCATGGTGATAAGCCTGGAGAGCGTAGTGGAAAACGAACTATTAATGCATTTTCGCACATACACAGAAATTTTTTTGTGCGCGCGTACTCACCTATCGATAATACTGCGCATGGTCGACTCAGATTGCATGCTTAGATTGCTGACACCGCTGCCGCCACTGCCACCATTGACGCTATTGTGGCGATTGAGCGCGAACAGCTCATCGCTGGAGTCGCGGAGCTCGGCTTCGTCGCGATCGAGCGTGTGCCGCAGCGTGTCGAGTGTTTCCTGCAGTAACTGTATTTCCCCATTTTGGTCAAAGCTGCCGCTGTTTGCGCTGCCAGCGCTACCACCTGTGCTGCTGTTGCCGGCCGCCATGTGATGCTGCTGATGATTGCCGGAGTTTGTGTGTGCGCGCGGCTGACGACGACGCTTGCCTTCATGTGGCGCACAGTGGCCTAAAAAAATACAAAAATAATGAAATAAATATATGAAATAACGGCGCATGCTGCATTTACTTACCTTCTGTGTCTGTGGAGCTGTCGGACAACGTGCGCGCCGAGTCCAAGCTCAAGCGCCGCTGATAACGTCCGCTAATATTCGCGTTGTTGTGCGCTAAGCCGTTGCTCGGTTTGCCAAAAGCGCTATTGCTGAAGAGGCCGCTCGCAGCGTTCGAAGCCGCCACAGCGGCTGGCATATAACTGCCGCTGCTGCTGCCATTCAATGGACCGTAATTATCTTCACGTTTAAATTGTGGATTGGTGCGCGGCATGCGTGCGCCACTTGTGTTGGATTGCATTGAAATGGGTCCCAAACCCATATTGGCGCCCGACGAAGATGAACTGCTGCCGCCGCTGAGCGAGCGCTGTGCCTCTAAGTGTCCATGTGAGGGCGATTTCATAAGCTTGTTCATGTTGCTGCCGCCGCCAAAGCCATGGTAGTTGTCAGTGGAGAGGCGCTCCTCCGACGAGGAGGGTGTGAGTGCGCCACCGTTGTTCAGTAGCGCGGCGCGCGCTGCCACTAGGCCGCCACCATGTGGTTTCGGGCGTTGCGCGGCGTTAGAGCCAAAGAGTTGTTGATGCGCCGATTGTTGCTGGCCATTGCTGCCGGCCTGAAAACCGCTGCTGTAGTTGACGCGCTGATGATGATGATGGTGGTGGTGATGATGCGCCGGCGTAGCACCGCTCGTTGATTGTTGCTGCTGTAGCTGGTATGTGGGATTCTTGAAGGCGAGCGGTGTATTGCCACCAACGCTTTTTTGTTGTTGTAACTGTTGTTGCTGCTGCTGTTGCTGTTGTTCGATGGGGCTCGACGACTGCGACGGCGGATTCGTGGCGATGCTTTGATAACCCGACGAGCAGTGGCTGCTTTTAGCTGACAGTTGCTCACGCGCGCTCTTGCCATGTTGACCGGCGGCTTGCGTCGCCGAAGTCACCACCTCACCGACCACTGCGTGCTCCTCGGCGTACTTGAAGAGATCATCAAGATCTTCCAGATTCATGGGCATATTCGGGTGCGGATTGGAGTCGCGCGACGCATGCAGGTGCGCGCCTGCTGCGGGCGGCGGTCTTTGGTATGCGGGCAGCTTGTGTGCCAGCGGTGTGGAAGCGCTACTGTGATCAGGTATGCCCAAATTCAATTTGCTTGGCGTGCGCTCATTCAATACCAAGCTCGCATTCGAGTTGTGTAGCTTCTGACGCTGTTGCTGTTGTTGTTGCTGTTGCTGCAACAATGCGGCGTTGCCCTTCAGCAGCGGCGTGGGCGACTTGCGTACAAAGGCGCTATTTGAGTCCAAGCCAGATATTTGTATAAACTCACCATTGGCCAACTCATCGTAATTGTTGTTGTTGCCGCGCGGTAGTGTAGTGGCGCGCAACATGCCAGCGGCGGTGCCGTCACTGTCATTGCCATTGTGACTGCTCAAATTGCTGCTGCTAGCAAGCGACGAGCTCATGTTGCCATTGCTATTTCCCATGAGGCCGTAGTAATGCGCGTTACCGCCGGCGCCAACATGCAGACGCTCAATGGTATTGCTGGCGCTTGCGACAGGCGCAGGCGGACAGTGATGCTGTACATTGGTGAGTACATTGTGACTGCTGCCGCCACCGCCGTTAATCGATGACGAAGCCAGCGAGCTTTGTGACTGCGCATGCTGCAGCTGTGTGCTCATGTAGCCGCCGGCAATGGAGCTTTGTGAATTGGAGTGGCGCTTGTCAAGGGCGCTATTGCTGCCCATTGCATGTTGTGACTGTAGTTGGTGCGCGTGCGCGTGTTGTTGCTGCTGTTGTTGTTGCTGTAGCAGCGCATTGACTGTTGGATCATTGTAGCGGAAGATGTTCTTCTCCAACGAGCTGGGCGTTAAGACGCCGCGCATGATGCCGCGCTCAGCCGACATTGGCTTTGTGACGACCGCATGCTGCGGCTGCGCCAGCTGCGCTTGATGCTGTATGGGCTGATGTTGTTGTTGTTGTTGTTGCTGGTGCTGGACCTGCATAGCCATATCCTCAGGATTGCGGTTCTCCTGGTTCTCAGTGGGCGCATGCGTGCTGGGGCACATGTGCGGCATGTGTTGCATGAAATTGTTGCTCTCTTTGGCTTTAGTGATCTCATCTAAGATGTGTTGTAGTGGATCAAGTTCGCGTTGACGCGCTTCCGGCAGCTTGCTAATACTTTCGCTAAGCAATATATGTAAAATGGAAAGCTGTTTGCCCTGATCGATGTAGCCAGCCCAGTCGAGTATGGACTCGGGTGCGGCATGTTCGGGACGCGTGGAGATCTGTTGCAAGAACTCTTTCATGCGTGGCGCCTCCTGCTCGAGAAAATCATTGAGAAATTCCATAAAGCTCTCCTTGCCCTGGAAGCGTGTGAAATTCGCCAGCGTTTGTAGTGTCTTGGCGACAAGCGTTAAATTACGTGTGGCGCGCGCAGAGGGCAGCTCTGTGAAATTAAGAGATTGAGGATTATTAAATGGAAAATAGATGTACTCGTACGCGCAGAGATTACTCACCATTGGTTATATTGAACAGACTGGGCGACAGTATAGCCGGGCAGAGGAAGCGCAAAAAGATGGATGCCGATATCAGATTGTCCGCCATATCTTGACGGCCCAGCTGCTGCAAACGCTCTCTGAAAGTCGCGAAGCATGAGCGCAACTGTTGTGGAAAATGTTTGTGTGACTCGTAGATGCACTGCCAGGCGCTGCGCACGGCGGCACGTAATGAGGCCTGTTGTCGTTGCAACGAGCCGCTCGCTTTGGTCGGATCCACTTCGCAGTCGCGATCGGATTGTATGATCTCATTGATTGGCGCTGACAGCGTGTCCTGCAAATATTGTTCGCCAGTTAATTTCAGAAAAGCTTCCATGCTCTTGGTCGCCAACGAATTGCCGCGGAATGTGAGACGCTGATCGCCGACGCGCAGCAAATCCAATGCTACTACGTCGGTTAGGAAAGCGCCGGCTAAACCTTGCGCGTGCATTAGCAAAACGAGCGCTTGCCCAATATCCTCTTTGGCTTTCACGCCGATCACCGGCTCGAGCGTTTCACAAACGCGTTTATAATTATTCTTCAAATACTCGAGAAAGTCGGCATACACATTGATGGGCAGTATGTCGGTGCTTTGAAAGCGACACTTGATACGCAACGTCGGCGTCACCTCTTTGCCGTTGCGGTTCAAGCTGTCGTTAGATTTCTCACTTAATATCGGATACCAGTCCTCGGAGAATATGCGCGATGTCACTTCGTGTATTGGTATCTTTACCGAACCAACAAACATGTGCTTGTCGCGCTTCTTCTTCTTCTCCACCTCGCGAAAAACATTCACTGTGATCACATTGATGTCGGGTACATCGGGAAAATCAAAATATTCACCCCAGAATAACAAGTCTGTTTGCAGCTTTACGCTGGTGCGTCCATATAACGCTTTGTCGAGGTGTAGTTCGCAGAAATACTTCTTCTTTGGTTGCAAATTTTTCGCCTCATAGATCCACATCTTAAGCGAGTTGTCTGTGTGGCGTGTGTGCTCGGCGTTCGGCGATATGGATTTGCGCAGTGAGTAAATCCACAGATCGCGCTCTTGACGCGAACCGCAGGCGTAGTAGCGCTCACCACGCGGACCGCCACGCACTTGAAAGCAGTGCCGACGGCCGAGCACCGATTGATGCACAGGCGCGACGCCAACAGCACCGGTGCAGGAGAGATCTGTAGAATAAGAAATGATTTAATTGATTTAATAGCGAAGTTGGTCGGAATGTGTGAAAACTTGCCAATCGACGACATAACTGCATGACTAGAGAGCAAGCTCTCATGTGAACGCGAGCCGCGTAAGCCGCCTGAGCCTCTTTTGGTGCGTTCCAATTTGGTAACTGACTTTGTACGTTTGAGTGGATTTGATCTGCGAACAGAGCGTTAAGGATAACGTAAGTGAGGTTAGGAAATACCAAAAATAAATGCAAATACTAAATTTTTCAATATTATGGTTTTGAAAATTTGCGCAAACTAGTTTGTGGTGTTATAAAATTAAAACTATGGAGTAAACAAAAATGTTTGGAGTTTTTGTTTATGCTCATTTTTTGTTATTATTTCTTTTATATTTACTTTTATGATTTTGTGCAAACCAATTTGGGCAAATATCTTTTATAACATCATAAATCGAATTCTAAATGCTAAACATGTAAAAGTCATCAAGTTTGTATTGATATGTGTAAGCAAGCTTGTGCAACATTTTGTTTTCAGCAATTTATTCTTTGCCAAAGTGTGCTCTTACTGTTTATAGCTAGTAAATTCGCAGGCCAGTAAATTTTTATTTGTTTGTGCAAACAATTTTGCGCAAACATTTCTTATAAAGCCGCAAAACCAATTTTGCTTGTTTACATGCTGCAAAATCAAATGTCATCAATTCTCTTATTTGTTTGTGCAAACAAGTTTGAGCAACATTTTCTGATTGATTAGCAAGTTATTTTTTGTCAAAGTGTGTTTTTATTTTTTATAGGTAAAGAAAATTTTGTTTTGTTTGTGCAAACAATTTTGCGCAAACTTTGTTTTATAAAAATATATATTGTACAAAACGAGTTCTTTTCATTAATTTTTGCATTGTTTTGTGTATTCGAAAATCATGAATTTTTATTGGTTTGTGCAAAAAGTTCTTTGTCGAATTGTGACCTTATTACTTATAGGTAAAAAATTCGAAAGTCAGCAGTTTTTTATTTCTTTTTTGTGTAAACAAATTTGCGCAAACTTTTTTATGAAGCCACAAAACCACTTTTGCTTGTTCACATGCTGCAAATTCAAATGTTATCAATTCTCTTATTTGTTTGCGCAAACAAGTTTGAGTAACATTTTCTGATTGATTAGCAGGTTATTTTTTGTCCAAGTGTGTTTTTATTTTTTGAAGATAAAAAATTCGAAACAGAAATTTTTGTTTTGTTTGTGCAAACAATTTTGCGCAAACTTTGTTTTATAAAAATATATTTTGTACAAAACGAGTTCTTTTTATTAATTTTTTCATTGTTTTGTGCATTCGAAAATCATGAATTTTTATTGGTTTGTGCAAACAAGTTTGCGCAATATTTTCTTTTTAGCAAGTTAGTTCTTTGTCGAATTGTTATCTTATTACTTATAGGTAAAGAATTCGAAAGCCAGCAGTTTTTTATTTCTTTTTTGTGCAAACAATTTTGCGCAAACTTTTTTATGAAGCCACAAAACTAATTCTTTTTGTTTACATCCTACAAATTCAAATACCTTAATTTTTTTTTATAGGTTTGTGCAAATTATTTTGTTCATATGTGAAAGCTGGCCAACCAGTCAGGTCAAGGGCAATGTCGAATATTCATGAGGCAATAATTTTCCAATATATAAACGCTTGGCTTCACCCTGCAAGACCGCTTAAAAGCTATTTGGAACACAGTGGCTGGATAGCTTTGACTCACGGGTTATAGCCCAGACCATAGCATTTTTCACTACCATTGACTACCGCCCTCACTGGAATACGGTCACATCTAAACAGGGTATCAAAAAACGAATCAAACATTCTTGACCACCAAGCCAGCGCAGTGCTTTCGGCATGGAATACAGAAATCCAATATTTATATGTCTGTTCTTCGGCTCTTAACTTTTAACTTTTAAGTATCTTTATTTCTCATGAAACTATAGTTAATCAAAAGCATTTGATATATGCTTCCATCAACTCATTAAGCTGGGTTCATGGCCTCCAAATAAAATACCAAAGTCTAATCAATGACTTCAGTGAGTCAAGTCACAACGAGTTAGTTGGCAAGCCGCCAAACTACAAATTGAGCACCTAAGCAACACTGCTAAGGAAATGCGGTAATCGGCGTTACTCAACCCAGGCAATCGAGCAATAAAGCAAAAATTGCTGCAAAGTAATCGCTGAACTGTCAATCAAATGTCAAACACAAGTAAACACACCCATATGGCAAGTGACATGACAACTGACAATTGTAAGCCAGTAGCTAACTGTAAACGTAACAATGAGCGGTGAAAGAGAAAGGCAATAGCGCGACAAACACACGTGAGAGCGCAATAAAACTTAGATTGCACAAAAGCAAAAGTTTGATTGGAAAACTTGGCAATTGCAACAACAGCAGGTGTGCAGTTTCGGCGGCAAGGGCGTCAATGCGGCAGAGTTTAGAGTTTAGTTAGTTCAGTGACCACACACCGGCAGAGTTGCATGGAAATTGGCAATGTTTTGCAATGCAATTTTTGTTGCTCTTTTCTTCTTTTGCAATTGCCGCATTGTAAATTCAATGCTGGCGCATCGCCATGGCAACGGTGCGCTTTGTTGACGCTGCAAGCGGCATGCAATGGCCGCTGCTATTTTTGTTTATTGTGTGTCAGTGGTTTGTTTGGACATTTTTATGGCGCCCAAGTGCAAAATTTCGCAAAACGCTTGCACAAGCGTACACACATATTGCTATATATGTGTGGATGTGTTTATTGCATGCGGCAAATTTACAATGTCGCATTGCGCTCATAAAAAACAAGTTGCACATAAAAGTTGCAAGCATTGCAAACTATTTGCGATAAAGAAAAGTAGAGAACTAAAAGTCAGCAAGTGTGCTATGAGCAATGAAAGTGGCAAAAGTCACCTAAAATGCAAAATAACATAACATCACTTTTCATAAGTTTGCAGTCGAAAAAAAATATATAATAGAAGTCATTCATATTGAAAAAAAATTTTTAGTTTTGGTTATAAAATGGTTATATATTGGTTATCATACAGTCAAATTAAGAGTTTTCGGTTATAAAATGGTTATATATTGGTTATCATACAGTCAAAATTAAGAGTTTTCGGTTATAAAATGGTTATACATTGGTTATTATATCTGACAAAAATTTTAAATTTTTTTTGACGTTACTTTGTTTGGCATTTTAGCTGACGATGTATTAAATATGCTGAGCGCACAGTGCGCACGGAAGTAAGAATGCTTGCAAGTGACATTTTGCCAGGCAATTGGCCGCTAACGTTGCCAATGCGACACAATGCTACACTTATTATTATTATTTTTGTTGTTTTTTATATTTTTTGCTATTGTTGTTGTGTTGCTAACATGCAATTTAAAGGCGTGTTTGCATATACATAAATATAAACGCGCTCAGGCACTTGACGACAGGTGCGGCAATGTGGCATGTCCAATGCATGAGCACTCAATTTTTATTGTTATTGCTTTTGTTGTTGTTTTGCAATGGCAAAAGTTAAACTTTTCACTTATCAGCTGCCAAAATGTTGACTTGGAATTGTTGAATGAAGCGAATTACTTGAGCGATATGCTAATATGAGTGAGCAAAGTGACATTTATAAGCACATAACGGTAAATTTATGCATGCTTGCAACGCAAATATCGGGTATGTACTACTATGAGCGAAAAATAGTAAGAATTTATACATCAATAAACTCTTAATTTATTCTTCGAAATCTATGTGGTTCCCCTCAGAGTAATCCTCCTTGGACCCAATACACTTCGAGCAAATCAGGCATATACGGTGGTTGCGATACGTTGTTGCTTGAAAATTTGTCGAAAAACCCACGACGAATCGATGCAGTATACGACGGTGCATTATCGTGGTGAACCAAGAGTTGTCGGCCCACAATTCCGGCCTCTTTTACGAATAGCTTGGCGCAAATGACGCATGACACTCAAATAATATTTCTTGTTGACAGTTTGGCCGGGCGGTAGGAATTCAGAGTGCATCACAACGCGTTAATCGAAGAAAAATGTCAACATAACCCCGATTTTTGACCTGCTTTGACTTGGTTTTTGCGGCTGCGGCTAAATTTCGTCACGATATTTGGGCGATTGATCGTCTGTTTCCAGGTCATAAGCATAGATCTAAGGCTCATCGCCAGTAACAATACGTTTCATGACATCCTGGTAGTCGGAAAGCATTGTTCCATAGACATTAACGCGACGTTGTTTTTCCAAAAATTTAATAATTTTGGAACTAGTCGCGCTTTTACTTCCTTAGATCCAAATAATGATCTTTCAAAAGGGTTTTCGCTGATATTCCGATATTCCAACGATGCCAGTAAGATCTCTGACTGTTAATAAGGGTTTACTAAAGCGTTACAACTTCGAAGGAATGCGTTAACTGTAGAATTTCGATACCAAAACTCAGCTTTTGGCGATGCTTTAAGTAGCAGTCTCTAAATTTGATTTTACGGAAGCTATTGAAGAGTCGCTACCAGCCGTATTTATGACTGAGACATCCAATATACACATCACATAACAGCTCACGTCGCGACCTTGATATTTGAAAATTCGTCTTTCAGACTGAATGCCATCAAAATCACTGAAAGTGCACTAATATTTCGAAAAGCTTTTACTAATATGATTGTATTGATCGATGACCCAAAAAGCTCGAGGTTATATAGTTTTCTAAGATGAGCATTGCTAGTAAGTCAAGTCTCTACCTAACTGTATGTAACCCAAAGGGAACTCGTATAAAATATCTGTCTACGGTAATCTCAAGTATAAATGCCCTTTATCTTTCCCCATTTTTATAAGACTTTACTCTTTTCTTTCCTGTACTTACCGTTTTGAAAAAAAATTCGTAAATCTTGAGGTTGTATTATTCTCTTGTTGCTGTTGCTTCTGACCCAATATGGGTGTAGCTGGTGCGGAGCCACGCCTACAAGCCTTCTCATATGAAGTGTCTGCAAGTAAAATTGAAGAGGAAAATAGATTGGAATTACTACATTTTGAAAGGAAATAAGTGGTCACCATATAATTTGTAATAACTGATATAATATATTGTACTTAATACTAAAAAAAATTACGAGGTTAAGCTTTTATATATTTTTTAGCAAGAGTCTTTCTTTATGCTTATTTTTCTCTACTATGTAGTTACTAACTTTCAAAATTGCGTATCTAAGTTGAGAGTTTTTTGATTTTAATAGGTATATGTCTTGGCTAAGTATTAATATAACGGCTAATGGTAGGCAATGTTTTTATATTTTAATTTAGCTGTGCGTCCTCGCTAAGTTTAAGTTGAAGCGCCCAATTGTAGGCAATGTTTTCTTAGTTTCATTTAAATAAATATTAAATTTCATTATAATTAATTTATTTACTTTAATTTATTATTTTAACAAACTTGTAATTTTCTGATAATTTCTGGTTGTAACTTTTATATT
>NW_017537045.1:139221-140806 GCF_001853355.1 Bactrocera latifrons | reverse complement strand
AAAATTATATATGGCATATTAAAAAAATCAAAATTTCATTTCCCGGTAGCAGCTAGGCATTTTCATACAAAACAATAAAATTTCTTATATTATTTAATATTAAGCTAAGGCTAAGCATGAATGTAGATAACAACGGCATTTGGCGATTTTTTAATCATTTCTTCGTAAAGTGATACAATATGTACATACAAATTAAAACTCACACATATGTAAGTACATGCATACATATCTACATGTATAGTATATACAATATTTGCCAAAGACTTTATGACCGAAATTTTAATGTTCCAAACATTGCAAAAATGAGTCACCCTTTACCGAAGTGAATCACCTCGTATTAGCAACAACTAAAATTCCAGTTAAAGAGAAAAAAGTCGCATGCGATTTTTGTTGCTTTTCGACTTGGTATTTGCATTTAAGTGCATTTTATAAATATTAAACAACGTGAAAACAAAACAAATTAAATATGTAAATATAAATATAAATTCCAGTGAAGAGTAAACATATTTTGCATGCAGACACAGCGGCAGATACCGAGGAATTTATTGCAATAGCAATGGACAATGGCTATATCTACAGCATCCAAAGGGCAACAGGCAGCAGGCAGCGCACGCCAAAGCAGACACGCAGGCAAAAAGGCATAAAAAATTTATAAATATTTAAGCATATATATGTAGATGTATGTAAAGTAGATATGAAGGCATTTGTAGAGATATGTAATTATATGTGCATACATATGTGTGTATGCAACTATTGCAGCAGCTAAGCCATTTGGAGCGCACACAACATATTGAAATGTGCGTTTATAAATATGTATGAATATACGTAGATATTTTTATATGCCATCACTAATGTACATATATAAGCAAGTATATATGTATGTATTTGACTGCATATATATTTGTGTTTGCATTTAAGGACCACAAAGAATGCTGGCATGCCAAAACGAGCTATTAAAAATCGCAAGCAAATAAGGCATGCAAGCTGCAGGCGCTGTAACAACAACAAAAAAGAACTGCTATAATATAATAAGAACAACAGCGTTAATATGCGTAAGCAAAACAAAAACAGAAACTTGTGATTCATTCAAAAATGGTGTGGTGAAAAGCCAAACCACTTACTGAACGTGGTAAGGAATCAGCAAAGGAACGTAGGTCAAGCCAGATTTTGATATAATTTATGTCGAAGTTGAAGGTGAGCAAGGAGAAAGAACAAATGGAAGCATGGCAAATTTAAGCTGAAATTTTTTAATATACTAAAACAATATAAAAAAATGTTTAATCTTAAAGAAATTTAAAATTATTTTTTATATTTGAAAGACAATTTTTTTTTAATTTCATTGTTCTAAAATTTTAAAAATATTCGGTGAAAAAATATATGTATGTATGTATATAATATAGAAAGAATATTTAATAAATATTTTTATTTTTTTTTATTTCAAGCTAGTAAAAATATTCTGATTTTATTTTTTTTTAATGTTCTTACAATTTTTTGCATATTCAATTTTATTTAAACGAGAAAAAAATTATTTGAAAAAAAAATTGTCATTAAAAATTTGGTGTTTTTTTTATTGAAATGAAATTTA
>NW_017537045.1:120570-138581 GCF_001853355.1 Bactrocera latifrons | reverse complement strand
TTTACCAATAATTTTAAATTTAGAAAAAAAATTGTCATATTAAAAATTTGTTATTTTTGATAATTAATTAAATTTGATAATGTTTTTGCTAAAAATGTTTTTTGATGTATTAAAAAATTTGATTTTTTTCTAATTTACCACACAAAAAATTTGAGTTGGTGTATTGAAAATTTGTATGTTTTCTTTTATCAGCTGTTTTCGAACATTGACACAAAAGTTAAGTACCTAAAAGCATAAAAAACATATAGATGAAACAATGTGCAATTTTTTGTTTCACAACACTACAACACCAACAACTCAAGAAGCATATCAACGCAACAATCAACCACTTGGCCTGCTCCAGAAATGTGCGGGCGCATTCGCTGCTTGGCCACTTCACAGCACAGCAACTGTTGTTGTTATTTGTTGTTGCTGAGCTAGTGTAATTTTATTAAAGTGAAAATATGCATAAGTATACATATACATATATGTACATATATATAACTATATTAGTGTGTTTATATGTTAGCTTGTTACAGTGCATCGCCAGTTGCTTGCCTTCGAAGAAAACGTATCAAAACAAAAACAAAACTCAAGCTGCCGAGCTCTTTGCCACTACAGACTTGAAGTGTGCGCTTGCGAATGCGTTTTGCACTACTCTCGGTTATATTTATTGCATTTTCTTGCTGCCTTGTTTTCGCATCATATTTCTTAAGTGTGTTCTTGTAGCTTCTTCTTTTTCTTACTTCAACTTTTCGAAACTTTTTAAAATTCTTTAATGGTTTTTATTCTTTAATCTGCGTTTTTGTGGTCTAGTTAGGCATGTTGGCTGTCCCCTTAGCTTTAGCGATGTTCTTTCTCGGGATATAAATATTATATGTAAAACAAAAATGTTGAGTATATACATACATATATTTCCAGTTTTCAGGTATCTTTGGTTCATTATGAAAAGTCTATTAAAATTTGTACACAAAAAAGTATTGCCAGATGTATGAAAAAAAACTGCTTGGTATATGTACATAAAACAAATTAATTTTGCAAGCATCAAATAGGTCAATAAGAAAAAAAATATTAATTTTAGACCCCAAAGTGTTGCCAGACTAGTGAAAATTTGATATAAATAAAATAAACCATGTTAAGTATATACTCAGTTTGCAAGCGGTAATTGGGTCAATGAGAACAGTCTATTAAAATTTTTATACATGAAAGTGTTGCCAGACTATTGAAAAAAAACTGCTTCGTATAACAAAAATAAGCCGTTTAAGTGTCTATCCAGTTTATATGTGCTGTTGAGTCCATGTGAAAGGTATATGAATCTTTTACACTCCAAAAAGGTTGCCAGACGATTGAAAACAGGTAATTGATATAGTTTAAATAAACCATGTTAAGTGTCTATCCAGTTTGTATGTGCTGTTTGTGTCAATATGAAAGGTCCGTTCAAATTTTTATACACAAAAGTGTTGCCAGACTAATAAAAAAAATATTTATAAAAGTGTAAATAACATTAAACATTAAATGTTAAATGTCTAACCAGTTTCTTCGGGTTGTTTGAGTGCATACACATTTTTAGACTCGCAAGCGTTGCCAGACCAATGAAAAATTTACTTGTATAAAAAATAAGTTGGAAAAATTAAAAATATATATGGTTTGAGTAAATATGAAAGGTAGTTAAAAAGTTAAAGAAAAACAACTCTCCAGTCTTGCCAGACTTATGGAAAAATGTACTTGATATAAATAAAATAGAACATATTAAATGTCTACCCATTCTATATGCTTCGATTGGGTTGTTTTCGAACAGTATATTAAATATTTAGGCTTTCAAGTGTTGCCAGACCAACAAAAAAATTTATTTGTTGAAAAAATAAGATGAAAAAGTTAAAAAAAATACGCTTAATTGCTTTTCTCTGCTGCGTGCCAATGTGGCAAGTTGCACCTTACGCCAGCACCTGCTGTGCAATTTATTAATAAGCTTATGCTGTGTTGTTGCATTAGGCGCAATCAGCCAGACAATGTTTTAATTACAAGCAACTTTCAGCTTCACAACGCATTTTGTTGTTGCAATTATTTTCATTTGCACGTCATTGTAATATGTGTAGGCTTTTGTATGCGCCTCTGCATTGCATATCTACGCGCTCATTGCTCTACATTGTTGCAAAAGCATAATGAATGCCTTTATATGTGTTTCTACGTATGTATGTGTGTGTGTGTGTGTTGCAACATTCACTATTTTCATTCTCTATTATCTCTGCATTATTCATCGCTGATTTGTGATTGTGCAAAGCGCACGCGTGCCGCGTCGTCTGCGTATTTCGAAGCAATCGATGCTCTGTCTACGCGCGTGCGCGTGGCTTTTGAGCTTTTAATGAGGCTGCTGTTTACTTCATAACGCTTATGTTGCACTATCCAGCGTGGAGTGCAAAAAAAAATGCCTTTTTTATTGGTTTTATGCCGCTGTGTGCTTTCTAATTTAAATCTTATGTTGCGATAAGCATTTTATACATTTTTTTGTTTGCACTGATTTATGCCATACTTTATTTAATAAGGGGTCTTGAGCTCACTTCAGCATGCATTCGCTGCAAAAGCAATGAAGTTGATTGATCTGAAGTCTGTTTTTTATGTCTGAACTAGTTTCAAATGTACCAACGAAATAACTAGTTCAGAACTAGTAAAAACTAGTTTAGTTAAGGTTTAAGAGAGAAAATTCGGCGACGATAAGTTGCCTGTATCATAAGCGAAGTCTGAAGCAGTCAACAAACTCAGTAGAAATCTTGACAAATCGATAAATACAAAACCGGTTCATTCAACCTCGACTTCATTCGGTGCGAACTTCCTCACAGTTATCAACTCTGAACTAGTTTCAAATGTACCAACGAAATAACTAGTTCAGAAAGTATAAAAAAATGTTTAGTTAGAGTTTGAGAAAGAAAATTCGACCACCATAAGTTGTGTGTAGCTGTAGCCTGTACCATAAAGGAATTCTAAAGCACCTAACAAACTCAATAGAAATCGATAAAAGGTCGATTCATTCAAGAAATTACGATGAAGAAGCCATAAGCTACAGCTTTTCATGCTAACTGAAGGTGTTAAGAACATGGAATTACAACTATAATGACAAGAAATTGATACTATCTAAACGTTCCCGGAACAATTACCCCGAAACAAGCAATTTTCTTGACGAATATGCGGCCCAGGCTATATTCAGTATGAACTTACACACAGTTATCAACTCTGGAGCACATAAGTTCCAGAATATAAAAAAAATAGTTTAAGAATGCTAACGGTTTGACATAGTGATGCCAATAAGCATCATAAAACTGAAACTTGATCTAGCATCCCGATTGCCAGATGCTCTTAAGAGCATTCCAAAAACACTGAAAAACCAGTAGAGAAGAAAAAATGGTAAAAATACCCATTCAAAATCTGGATACCTGATCCACACGAATATCACTTTGACTTAGTTTGGGGTTTTCTCAACGATTTTATCGGAACAGACCTCTCGAGGGCTGAAGAAAATAAGATGCAGTCACCTTAGGAAGTAGGTACGAGACTTTCATGGAAAGACTGTTGGTCTTACGCCGAAATCGCCTGAGTATCGTTAAAATGCTGAGAAGCGATGTTCGAACAAGTAATCTTATAATAAGACGACTCTAATAGGCGAATATCTGAAGTGTATTAATAAAAATCGATGGATCTGGTAGGCACAACAAACTTCGAAGGAAATTCACGAGGAACACACATTAAAAACTACTTCTACTTCACAACATATTAAGAAAAAATCAGCTGAATTTTACATCGGCTGAATCTCAGAATCGCAGCGTGAAAATTAACCTATCATCTATAGTGAGAGTAGAGTTTTGAGCAGCTTAGAAAATTTTTGGTCCTATTTCTGCACGTGAGATTTCAGCTTCACGTCAATATCATAGAAAAAAATTAAATTTAAAACAATTGAGTCAGAGTTAGAAAAACATCAATCACTTTATCTGAATCTTCAGTACAGTTATGTTTTTATATAGTCGGAGTATATATCGTGTGAACTGAGTATCAGTTCAATAAGTGGAATGGTTTCTGTTTCTATGAGCAGCCCGCCTCTCAAGCTATTTAAGCCTAGATTACGACTCTTAGGCCTGGAAGTAAATACAGGAATCTCGAAGAATGGTGGAAATATAAAGTTTAGTGATTATAGAAAGATAATGTTAATGCAGATCAGGGATTTCAAAGGTATGGAATGTGTTAATCGTTCTTTATTAGTTAAAATAGATCCTAAGGGCTTGCTCTTATTGCCGTGAGCTTACCTGGCATTTGAATGAATTAGTATTCATTTTAATACGTTCGAAGTGTTTAGAAGTTATTTTAAATTACTAAGAAATTTTGCCAAAGTTTCAGGCATAAATACTATACTTTTTTGTGGTAATGTCAAAAATTATTTTCGAAATGAAAGCCTGATTTGAGGATCATATAACAGATATTTTCTCTATAACCATAAACATGACAGAACCATATCCAAGCAAACTAGTAGTTTCAACAGCATCGACAATAAATTTCAAATTGCACTGGCAGCGCTGACTTTTGATCTTTTTCTACCCAGCTTAGCCAATCGTGCAATTTTAGTGACCTGACAGCCGCACTTAAAGCAAACCGGCAGGTGGCTTAGTTGGCTAAATGCAGCAGGAAAGGCAATTACAATGTCTAAGCAACAATAACAATTATGCTATTGTACAGCAACACAAATATATGTTACAAGAACAACAAAGAGTAGCGGTTGCAAAAACAAAAGGCAGCTGACTGCCGACAAAGCGGGTGAGGTGAGTTAGTAGAGGCAAGTAGAGACTTAGTTGAACAGTGAGGGTAAACAACAGGAACGCCATAGTAAAGAGGCCATTGACATTCGTATTGAATAAGAGGTAATACATTAATTAAAAGGATGTTTAAATCACAAATATCTATTACTATGGCATGTATATATATTTATATAAATACTTATGTATCTATGTACGTATGTATGCATGTGCAAGAAAACAATTACAAATGCTGCGAATTGCTTTAGTGAAATGCCAGTTTATGAAAAATCATTGTGATCGTGCAACACCGTTAACTGTCGGTAATAGTAAATTGATTCAACATTTCTTACATGCTTCAATACATAAATACAAGCTTACGTATGTACAGCAACAATGTATGCGCTTTTAACAAACCATTTCAGCTATGTTTTACTGTTATAAAATTACTTGAAAATAATTGTGATTACTACTTAATAGTTGTTGCTGCAATACTAGGCATATTTTTTTTTTGTTAATTACATTCGTATACCGTTATTTAGTCTTAATTATTTTACGCATTCTTCGGTATTATTATTTTCATAAATCGAGAAAAGCTAGAAACCATGTAAATATAGTTTTTACAACTGGTTACAAACTGATTTAAATACAATTAGTAACAATAAACACTAAATTTAAACTAGTTGTTTATCAACTAGTTGCAATTGCTTTCGAATATACATATTATATATCCTGAGTAAATATATCTGTAGTTTTGACAGTTAGTTTGGAATTAGCCTTAAAATAAGTAGTTAATATTTTAGTTATTTAGGCACTAGTTAGCAAGTAGTTGCAATTATTTTCGAAAATATATCTAGAACAAACATATCTTCAGTTTTTACAACTAAATATTTAATTTACTAGCCCGAAAATTGAAAAAAGATTTCAATCATCTAAGCACTAATTAGGCAATAGTTGCTAATAAATTACTTGAAGTTATTTTTGAAATGAAAAAACATGAAAATTTATCCATTTCGAATAAATTTCATAGTTTTAGCAACTGGTTGCAAACTAATCCCAAAACAACTAGTCGCGTTTGCATTACTTCAGTACTAGTTCGAAAGAAACATGTATAAATCAATTGCAATTTTATAACCAATAAGCATATTAAATATCACAATATTGAAATTTACTAACTGGTTTCAATAATATCGCAGAAGGGCTAAGTTGCCATCGCAAGTCCTCACTGTTTTAAATTAAACTATATAAATTTCTAATTTTTTAAACTACGCGCATAAGTATAGCTATTTTACAACTGGTTACAAAATTATCTCAAAACAAGTATGTAGTTTATTTTACTAAACATACTAATTAGTTTGTGACTAGTTACCAAAAAAAACATGCTGTTTATAAGAAAAAATTTTTATAAAAAATTGAATTACAAATAAAAGCAGCAGCTGTAGTCAACTACAACAAAAAACAGTTTCTTTCAAGTGCCACAACTGCTGCAACTACCTTAGTTGCCGCTAGTTGCTTTTATTTTGACAGATTGCATTCAACGCCGCTCACAAGCGCTCACATCTGCCGCAGCAACTAAACAGTCACTTAAGCCAACTCAAAGCAGGCAGCCGACATATCAAATCCACTGATCATGCTTCGCTGTTCAATGAAACCGGCTTACGGCATGTACAATAATTTACTGTTTTTGTTGTTGTAATGTACCAATTGTTGTTATTGTTCGTGTCGACGATTTTTCAATAGTTTGTGAAAATGGCAATTAAGTAAGTGCACAAATTTTTAACTGTCAGGTGTTTGCCGACTATTTTTTAGTTACCGCGGCTGCTGCCGCCGCTGTCGAAGTTGATGTTGCACAGCTCACTCTTAACGTTTGGGTGAA
Source organism: Bactrocera latifrons (assembly GCF_001853355.1). NCBI lineage: Eukaryota > Metazoa > Arthropoda > Insecta > Diptera > Tephritidae > Bactrocera > Bactrocera latifrons. The sequence continues at coordinate 131,951 of NW_017537045.1, read as the reverse complement.
TATGCAGACAAAAAATTGTCTTTGATATGAGTTGCAGTTGTTGAAGTGAAGTTTGTTGCTTATTGCTGTTTTTGTTGTATAGTAAAACGTTTAGAAACACTTTATGTGTTAAGACCAGTAATAACGTGGACCAAATATAGCACTGATAGTTGTTGATTAAATCTTTTAGTACAGCTATGGCCGCCTTAGGTTATGTACAGTTGCGGAAGATTGCAGGAAATGTTAATAGGAGAAAGGTTTGACACTGTATGAAAAAATTGATTTCTGTCAATTAACATGATTCGTGGACTAAAATTTAATTCTTCTAATTCTATCGGCAAATAAAAAATCGATAAATAATAAACGATGTTTATCAATCGATAATTAATTGTATGAAGTAATATTAGTATTAAAATCGATAGGTTTTCAATCCGATAATTCTTTAGATGACAAACTAATCGATATATTAACGATAATATATGATCTGATGAAATTTATTAATTTAAGTTAAAATATCCAATATTTTAATGTTATGGAACCAAAAAAAAAATTACGGCAAATTCGACATATCGTTATCGATAATAAAAAATAATAGAAATTATACAAAATCTTAGTAATTTCATTGAAATAACATAAATATTATGAAAAATATTGAATAACAAAATTCATGGAAACAATATTGAGAAAGATTAATATATAAAGCTCACAGTAAACACTATATATCGTTTAAACTTATCGACCAACATAATCGATAATTTTTATCGATAAAAATACAAAAACAATAGTAATACAAAATTAAAAGTATCGACCAATACCATCGATAAATTGAATCGATAAAAATATCGAAACATTAACAGTTCAAAGCAGTAAGAATTCAGAAACAAATTCAGAAGAAAATTTTAAAACGTTTTTAACGATTCCTGATTATAAAAAAAATTATTTTTAGGCAAAAACAATTATTTTATTCGATAAATATCCGTTAATATAGATATGTATGTTGGTTCGATAAAAAATTTAATTCGTATGAAATTATAAAAAAAATAAAAACTTTTAAATGTGATGAAAAAACTAAAAAATTTGAATTATGAAGTCGAATATTGCAAACAGTTAGATTTTTGTCAACATTTAAATAATTTTTAAAGTTGAGGCCAATGAATCCCCCGACTCGTTGTTGGATCGAATATCTCACTGAAGAGAAATGTCAAAAGAGCGGGAAAAAATATGATGTCCCTTTTGGTAAATTTTTGTAGTGCACTATTGAAAACCTCTATACATCAGGCTTTCTCAACTATTATAACCTCAAATTTTTAAATAATCAAGGGATCATTTAATATAACATCACAAAAGCTTGTAAATACTTTTTCTTCCTCATGGCTCACCTGGATTAAAGTCGATGCTGTAACTACTCGGCTCATTATCCCAGAAGTCATAGAAAATACGACGTGTCACCGCATAAATGTGACTCTGCGACAAGTTCAAGCCGAAATTTTGCGAAATATCCAAAATGCGCGTATAAAATTCCATGCCGAAGTAGAGCAAGTGGGTCAATAAGGTCAATAATTCACAAAAACAACACACAAATACAGCGGAAATAAAACTGAGTGACAAGCGGAAAAAACAGGCGAAGTAAAGTGCGCGTTTAAGGCGACAACAAGTGTTGATTGAAAAAAAAAAAACAAAATTAAAAACAGCTGCGTTCGGGTTTAATGACTATTGCAGATGCGGCAAAATTACGTGATTTATTTTTTGATTTTTTATGGCAGCGTGCTTTAGTTGCATTATGCTTTAAAATTTGTTTTTTTTTTTTTATATCTTTATTTTATTTGGCTACATTCACTTTTTCACATACTACTGGAGTTTTTGCGAGCCGCATAAATGCGAAATCAAGGTAATGTCGGCAATCAGTTTGACAATCGGGTGTGAAAATTAAGACGAGACTATTATTTCATTATATTTTTCTTTATTTTTTTTTGCTTGGTTGCGATTTCTGCATGGCACGCTGTTGGAAATGTGATACAGGAGTGGGCCTATAATAAGTGCAAGTACAAATTATTGTCAATTGCAGACAAAGCATTCGTTATCTGATGCTTAAGGTGAAGAGCGAGCGGCGTAAATGAATGCAGGCTGGCAGAATAAAAAATTACATGGCAATATTATAGCAAAAAGGTTTAAACAAAAAGCCGGAAAAGGTAAACGAAATAAATGGCTGACATTGAGGAAAAATTTTCGCATGAAATAAAATGGCTGCTTTGAACAAAATGTTGATTATCAACAACTTTATACTTTAACACGATCACTTTGAAAACGATCACTTGATAATTTTTGTTGAATTTTTCATAAAATGTCTTTCTTTATAAAAAAAAAATTGAAAATCAGTATATTAGTATAATAAAACTTTTACTCAAAACGATCTTTTTAAACACGATCACTTGTTATTTTTTCATTGAAAGTTTAATAAAGTCGCTCTTGTTAAATTATTGCGAGTATTTTTTTCAAAAATAACTATTTTGAAGGCACTGTTGTGCTTGAAAAAATGCTAAAGAAACAAAATTAAAATGTTTGAAGATCGCTAATGACACGATCACTAAGTATTTCTACTAAAAGTGATTGTTTATTTATATGTTTTAACTTAATATGAAATCATTTATACATTTTAAGACTTTATTATCAAAAAAATTCAAAAAACTATGCACTTGTCAAGGAAGATCAGCAATACCGGTAAATTTCAACCACGATCACTTGGAAATTTATCTTACAAATACTTTCAAAAAATATATACATGTCACTATTCACGTTTCCAAAAAAAAAAAAAAAACAATATTCACTTTGTTTTTAGTACAGTTCATGTGAGATTTTTTCGCCCAAAACATTTACACACCACCTCAGCACACACACGGAAACGATCAGTGCACTACTACAAGGCACAACGGCGACTGCGGGGACATATACAATGCGGGAGATCCTGCCAGCAATGTTATTTGAGCAGATAATTACTTCAAAGATTAAAAGCATACAATTAGGGAGAGTTCAAAGGTGAAATGGTAATAACATGTGATACTTCTGAAAGATCAGGAGAGCGTGAAAGAGTGGAAAGGCATAGAAGAGGAGAGAGAAAGTAATGTTAGCCGATAAGAAAGATTAAAAAAAAGACTGTAAAAAAAACTTCAAAAGAGTTTGCCGGCATTGCCATAATTACATTTTTTATAAAAAATAATTCATTTATTTTACTTTAAAGTAAAAAAAAAAGCGTTGCCACTGTGCACAAAATTTATTTTCTAAATTACAAAATATATTTTATGTATGTTATCATGAAAGGCAATAATATGAAAAATATTAAAAAAAAGTATAAATCAAAGTCGCCACTGTAAGAAAAAAAATTAATAATTTTTCCTATTAATTTAAATATTAATTTAAAAATCAAATTGTTTACCAAAGTTGCCACACTGATGCTAATTTATTAATTATGGAACAAGTGCATAAATGAAGATGCAATTGCAAAACAATTATTTTTGTAAACTGCCACAGTCTTCAAATTTTATTTTTTATTTAAAAAACATATTTTTTTTTAACATAAAATATTTTTAACGTGAAAGCAAGAAAATAATATTTTGTAACAAAGTAATTTAGAAACCAGTGTTACCACAATAATTTTTTTCACAAAAATTAATTTTTTTGTGGTAATAATAAATAAGCAATGTAATCATTGAAGCAAGTATCATTAAAAAAAAGTAATTCAAAAATCAGTGTTGCCACATAAAAAATATTTTTTACAAAAATAAAATTTTTTATTGGTTCATAATAATACTTAAAATTATTTGTAACGTAAGGCAGTAAGTTAGAATTTTAGCAGTGTTGCCATATCAAACAAATTTTTTTACAAAAATATAATATTTTTATTGGGTTATAATAACTTTTAAAATTATTTCTAATGTAAGGTAGTAAGTCAAAAATTTTAGTAGTGTTGCCACATAAAAAAATAAACAAAATTTAAAAACTTTTCTTTCCACAAGTTTGTTTTTTGGGGTTGCATATAATAACTACTAAAATTTTTGCTAGTGTTAGAAGACAAATCAAAATGTGTACCAGTGTTGCCAAAGAAAAGTAAAATAATTAAATATTAAAAAAATATTTTTATGCACAACCGAAGTTTTTTTACGATAGGATATTAAGCCTTATACAGTTCTGAAATTAACTTTTCATTTTTTTAAATAGCAACTCTAGCTCCAATTAACTTACAAGCTGCATATGTTTTACAGTGAGAACTTTTGATATAAATATTTACTGACATCAGAGAACTGCATCAAAATAAAAGCCAAAAATTCTGGCAATATATGTAAAGGGAAATTACTCTCTCATTTTATTTTTCTTCGCATAGAACTAAATCAAAAATTCGATACTTTTCAAAAATTTGTATTTTCCACTATTTCTCACGTGCAGCTGCTCATTTATGACTAAACTCCCGTCGAGAGCGCGCCATTAAGAATCTCTCCGAGAGCACGAGAGATTTAAAAATAAACTGACACTTTCTAGCTAAATAGCGGGAAGGCAGTATAAACTACAATTTTAGATATTTAGATGCACGTGTATTTGTTGGTATGTTTCAGAGAGTGCATAACGAAAATATCACCTGCTCAATGGAGTAGCAAAGGAAATGCCAACAAGCAAGTGTTGAACATGTCGAACAACAATGGCTGCCTCGCTGGTGCGCTGGTTACAAGCAAGAGATAAACAAGAAGAATGCACCGCTATGCCTAATGCTACCACAACTATGTTGATAATGCCGTACAAAAGGAAGAAGAACACAAACAACAACACTAAAAACAACATAGACATGTAAAACAGCATGAATGCTGACATTTTCCGATAGCATAAGGTTTTGAGCGCGCCAAAAAGGAAAAATACTCAAAACAACAAATACAAAAGAACAGACAATAAGACAAGTGAAGCAGCGTGCAGCAAGCAAGTAGGTAGTATATTAGATAAAAGGCATTTGTAGAGCCGTTAAGCGACCGACCAACAGCACGTTCTCTAAGCAAGTATGAACGATTTGAAGCATGGAAGTGAGCGCTGGGAATTGCTGACGCTGCGTGGCGATGTTCCAAAATGCACGCTGAAGTGCATAGCACACAAAGAACTGTTTCCAGTGATCGAAAATATCAACAACAACAACAATACTAGCAATGAAATATTTTTAGCTTTAAACAAATTTGCTAGAAATTCACTTATCTGTAGAAATTTTCACACCACAGTGTTAAACACGTACATGAAATACGCGAGACATTAGACGTGTCGTAGAGTTGGCTCTGTCGCCGGGTAATTAGCAGCATTTATATAACCACTAATAAATGGGGAAAGTAATCAGCAAGTCTACTATCACTAAACTAAAGTAAATATTTATCACTTTTCTTTGCAAAGATGATAAATATAATTTCTTTAACATATTTTATTCTGATCAACAAGTACGTTTCTTGAAAACTAGCAAAACCTAACCTCAATTTTTTGGAAAAAAAACAAAAAAAATATTTTATGCTTACTTTAAAGGTTTTACCGAACATTTTAAGTAAACGAAATTCTATTTCATAATTCAGGCTCTAGTTTTAAAGTAATTTTATAGAATTTAAAACGTAAACTCAATTTTTCAAAAAAATAAATAATAATAATAAAAAATATCTAACACAAAATCACAGTTATATAACTTATATGTACGGTAAATATCAAATTTAATATAATAGTGTGTTATTCTAAATACATAAGAAGTGTTTTATACTTCATTTATTGAAAATAATCAAAATCATAACCTTACTTTTTTCTAAAAAATGTATTTTAAGCTTAACTTGAAAGTTTTAACACAGATATAATCACAAAAAATGTAATTCTAGAGCAGCAAATATAATTCTGTATTTAGTTGCACGGTATTTTATATAAAAAACCAAGCTTAACCTCACTTTTTCAAAAGCTAGAAATAAATTTAAACTAAAATTAGATTACAGAACATATTTTTTAATTAAATATCAAATAAGATACAATATTGTGACCCACTAGAAATAAAACTAATGTGTTTTAAATTTCCTACTTTGAAAACTAATGAAAGAATAACCTCACTTGTTTCAAAAAAAATTATATTAAGCTTGTCTAGAATGTTTTAACTTGCCTATAATCACGCCAAACGTCATTTTTAAGCATAATAGTACCTATTTCTACTACTATTTATATAAAAAAATATAACCTCACTTTTTCAAACAAAAAAATATTAAAAATAATCGGGTCCAATGTTTCTAGATTGTAAAAGGCTAATTTTTTACTTACTTTTTCCAAAAAAAAATATATTAATCGTATCTAAATCAGGCTTGACATGTTTATTTCTTAATCGAAAAAAAATCTTAACTTCACTTTTCAGAAATTCATGAATTTAGCTTCAGAATACAAATATTTTAATACAGCGTTATTCAAACTATTTTTATTATTTATTTCATAATTTTAATTAGACACTATGTTCTTCATTTCTTTTTCTTCATTTCTTCTTTGTACTGACCAGTATGCCACTTTTCCAGATTGTCAGAGCAGATTTCAAGGAAAACCAACAGTTTTAAAACTGTCGTATTAAAAAAATTATGAAGAAAGTGACATTCAAATTTCCGGTAATACATTTTCTAATTAGATTTACATAGTAAAGCAATAAGAATTATTCTCATTCGATGATCATATGCGATTTTTAGAAATAACCTCCTTTAAAAGTAAGCTTGAGAAAAGTTTTTAGAAAACTATTATTATACAAATCTACTTAAGTACTTAAAAACCTATTTAGCTTTGGTAAACTTATGAAAAAAGAAAACAAGTTTTTGAAGATCACTTCGAAAGATCTCTTTTGCAATCGCAAATATTTTTTTTTTTTTTGTAAGCCACACATAAACTTTATTCCCGCATACTTCGTTTAAAAAATCTTGCAAAAATAGACAGTCAAAAATGCTGACGTCACAGACAGTTGATCTGTAAACGATCTTTCAAGTGATCTTCAGCTAATCTCTGCTCATGACTCATCCTGGACTTTTGTCTTGCTCAGCTCATTATCAACCTCAACCCTTATCGCTTCTGTCAAAATCGGCGCTATTTGCATTTTTAGTCATGTAAATCCATATGCTCTAATTACTTTTTGTTTATTTTCATTCTCCAAATTTATTTATACAAATTGTTTCGAAGCAACCAAAAGCCACTGATAAATAATCCAATTAAATATAATTATCTTAAATAGATAAATGACGTTATCATTGTTTAGCTTGCTTTTGCTGTAGAGTAGATAGTAAAAGAGACCTTGAACGTGTGTAAGGTTGAAAATATTTTTCTCACAATATTTTTGGGTGTTAAGTGTGTCTAATTGTGCGTTTGAATGGATGTGTGCGGAAACAAGTGAGTTTTTATTTATATTTATTATTATTGTTAATTGTTGAGGTTTGGCCTCTCTTTAGCCTTATGAACTACGGTTCAAAAAATGCCTAATTTTTGGTGCTTTTTAGACACATTTTTGTTTTGTTATTGTAACAAATTTTTTAAGTAGACATTTTTAATTGATATTTTAGTGAATCTTCGCATGTCTTTTTAGTAATTTTGGCGAATAATATATAGTAGAATTAAAGCAAATTGCGAAGATCAGTGTAATCGATTGAAGATCAACGTAGATCAGTTAGTTTTAAAGGCTTTAATTTGAATATAAATCGGCATTCGTAATGTAAAGAGATCGAAAAAGTGTTTTTCTAAACGCGTGTCTTTCTAACGATCTTCACTTACGCAAAAGATCATCGATCGTAGTATTTTTCTACAGTAAATAACTTTCTTTTACTTACAAATTTTGGTGTTTCTTAAATTGCAATCACTTTTTATTTGTTACTCACCTGTAAAGAGAAGAAAAATTGCTTATTAGTTAAGAGAAAAAAAAAATTCAGTCAATAAATTCAGTAAATAAAAAGTCAGAAATTTATTTCATAGCAATTACAAGAACGAAGTAGAAATTTTAAAACATATACCACTTCGTCCTGCTAATCAGAAACAAGGTCACTTGCAACAGATTCCAAACAATCCAATACAAGTATATAGGACGAAGTGAGATATGTAGATGAAACATATCGAAGAACTATCTAAAAGCACTTTCTTATAGAAGATCTATTCAAGAAGATACTTGATGTCCCAATGATGGAGAAGACGTTGTTTTACTCACTATTCGGTGTTTTCCCAATAGATCGTAATTTCCACAACCTTTTCATCCTGTTCAAGTTTCTCTTTTCCCTAGAGATATGAGACTTTTAACAAAAATATTTTATAATTTATGAATCCACTTGAAATAAGATAGAAGTTAGGGAGATGTAAGAAGATATGTAGATGAAGGCGACAAAAGTCGATTGGATCTCATCAGTTGAAACCCATTGAGACGGGGTGAATGTACTATATGACCTATAGTTAATAAAATGCAAGAAGAGAAGTGAATGATGTCGACAAAAGTCGAAAGAATATTCAGTTGAAACTTGTTAAGATGTGATGTATGTATGAGCTCTAGAACAGAAATACTCTATTGTACTTTAAGATTAATAACTAATAGTATACACATACTGGATATTGGCACAGCCTTTGGAGCTTGCTGACCAAAAACGTCAATGTTGATTGTGAGGTAGTTCAACGGTGGTTCAAATATATATTTTTTTCAGAGTTTTTAAGAGAGCTTGAACTCACATAAAATATATCATTGTCCACTGGTTCACCGATTCATATCTAAAATGATCTCTCTCTCAACGTGCACAAAGAGCTTTTCGGGTGAGTAAAGTAACTAAATCTGCATTAGAAAACGGGAGGATACGGCAATTGTAACAAGTTAAGGTTTTCTTTAATTTCGAAGCTTTGATTCTAGTCTCCATCGAAGATTTTTGCAAACCCTCTGCAATTCTAGATCATACAGCATAACGGTATTCGTATTTCAAAAGTAACATAAAACTGGTGACACAGTGAAATGCAGAGGAGTGCAGTCATACAGTAAAATCAAAGTCTTATAGTCTTGAATAAATATTAAACAGTCCTTTGCAAATAAGAATTTTGCAATGAAAACTCATTTTCATTAATCTTACTTCACCAAAAAATAAACTAACAGTACCGCCTTTTAAAAAACGCTCCAACATCATTTATATTTTGCTGTCAATACTTTCGCTATCCAAATTGGAATCCATAGAAATTTATGAAAAAGGAAAACTCAATTGGAAAAACTAGGCCGCAAGCCATCTGGCGTTGAATAGCCAAACACAAACAATATGGTTGAGTGTAAATAAATGGCAGGTAAATGAGACTGCTTAGCAAATGCTTAGAATTTGTAAAGAAAGCGATTTTCTATAGATTTACAAAGTGGAAAAACGCTGAAGTAGAGGAGATGCGGAATTGAAGGATGAAAGATTGAATGAAAGCATGACGACTGCACGAATGAAGGAAGGTAAAGTGGAGCTAGATGACAAAGCCGGTGATGGCGGCGGAAGTGAGGACGCGTTGAAGGCGGTTGAAAAATATAGAGGAGACATTTCAGACTTATAAAAAAATCATATAAATAATTTTGCAGGGGTGTTGAAACGTAGAAAGCATTAAAAGAGAATTTTAAATATTTGCAGTGGTTCTCAAATGTAAACAGAAAGAGATATTTTTTGATAGAAATAGTGAAATTTTTTTATGATGGCAAAAGCTCAGCTCGTAAAACATCGAGGACACGCTGCAAAAAGAAAAACTTTAGTGCTATGAAATGAATACAAAAAGGAAAATGTAAAAGAAGCTATAAAAAAGAAAATACAAAAGAAGCAATGAAAGGAAAAAGAAATAAAGTAGTTAAATGTAAGAGGAAAATTCTCAATTTTGAAAAAAAAAAATACTCGTATAATGTCAAATAAAATGAAGGGATATAAAATGCGAACGAAGCAATAAAACTGAAAATAGTACCAAAAAATAATGTAAGAAGCCACCTTCCAATAAAAAAATACTGTATGTACGTTTGTATAACTTTAAGCAAGCCTCGCGCTGCACTTTAGCCTCACTGCTTGGGTCAATAGAAAGAATTCCATAGAAAGTACTTAGCAGCCTGTGCGCATAGTTACACAAATGACTTGTTTACCAGGCGCACAATGACACAAAATATACTATGCACGCAGACACATTTAAATATATCAGTAAACATACAAACATACCTACATATAATATATACAGGGGTAACATTCATGAAGTGCATGTGATAAACATACATACAAACATACATAGTCTCTCTTTGTATGCAGGCCTATGTATGTATGCGTGTTATGATGTATTTATGTGTCAATCAAAAGCATTCGGTCGCTTCTGAGGTCCACTGAATAGCCGCAAACTGCCAGATAATGGTCGTGGCAAGCTATTTGAACTAGGCAAACAAAATAGCAGATTATCAACGTTTATTGAAAATGCTGTCACAATAATGTATTATTTCAAAGGAATATATGTTTGTATAGACATATAAATAATCATAAATATTTATATAAAAATACAACTTGGCATATTTATGAAGGTACAAACAAACGTGCTATGTAATGGAAGAACAGCGCAAACTCGCATTTTATTGAATGTCATACATATGTACATGCATATAATATATACATATATACATACAAACAACATACATATACATATATAGTATATTTACTATCATCACATACTTTTCTCAAGCATCCCCACCATCATACCGCTCCAAACCTCTGGCTCCACTCGCTTGTACGCTTGTCAGTGAGTTGACAGATCTGTCATTTACTGACAGCAAATGTTGCCAGGCATTCATGCAAACTTGTTTTTCACATTTTTTATAGAAATGTATAGCGTTTTTTGTAATTTTTCACATTATTTTACTTTACACTACATTTACATATGTCATCTGTGTCTAATAGTATTAATATTTTTGTGTGTTTTGTTGTGCGGTTTCTCGTTTTCTTTTGCATTCTAATGCTGATGACTACTAATGATGAGTTATGAATTTATGTCTATGTAGTTACATATGTAAGTATGTGTGCACAACATGTTTCTATGAGTTCGCTTGTTCTAATTTCCAATTTTTGTACGAAATGAAATTTATGGAAATACATTAAAAAAAATGTTTTTACTAGTTATAGGCACGTGGGTGGAATTTTAGTTGTACGAAGTTGCTAATAATATGTGCCTAAAATAATTGAATTGAATTATACAGTTTTTGGGTGTACGTCAGTTGAGGATAGTCAAAAAATAAGCAAAAGAAGAAATTATTAAGCGTAACTAAAGAAAGATATTTGTATGAGGAATATTCATAATAAAAAATTTTTCACAACAATAACCATGTGTACAAAAAACATTATTGAAAAAATTAATAAATATAAAAATTACAAAAACTA
>NW_017537045.1:112697-119322 GCF_001853355.1 Bactrocera latifrons | reverse complement strand
AATAAAAAAGATTTGCACTGAAAAAAATTTCTCGAAATTTCCCGAAAATTTTCAGTTTTATCTGCAAAGACTAGAAATATTTTTAATAAAAAAAAAATTGTAATTAAAAAGTAAACAAAAAAAAAAACAATATTTAAATATTTTTACTCTCATTAATTTACTTCCTTTTTGAAATGCCCTAAATAATGTTTAATACACACATTTACCCTAATGAAGTTGTAGATTACGATATCTATTATGGAAATCTGTTTGTATGGCCTAACTCATTCGAAATATGAATTTATCGAAATCTAATAACAGCTCAGGGTCACATAAGCTCATTCAAGTTCATTTTCCAACAAAATAGCTATAAAATTCATTGAAAATTGCATTAAGTAAACAAAACTAATAGAACACATTTAGTCTAAGATTAAATTTGTATATACATATGTATATGTGAAAAGACCAACAGTCAAGGTACACCTACAATGCGCGAAACGTAGGCGCAGCAGCCTTCTGAGCGGCTTACAAAGCACAGCGGAAACCCGGCGTTGAAATATTACAATATTTTTTAAACGTTAACACAACACAATGGGGAACTTAATGTTGAAATTCCATTTACAAAATAATTGGCACTTCAACGGTAGATGGAAGGAAGCGATAGCTTAAAAATATATACGGTAGCGCTAATTTATGAAAAACTTCCAGCGTTAATAAGTTTAACTAATATTTGAACATAAATGACGGCGTAATGATAAGTGGGGTGCAACAACAAGCGATAAGTAACAACAAAAAATTAAAAAAAAAAATTGTAAAGAAATAGAAAGAAGTAGGCGCACGCAAATTAATGCTATCAAGCGCACGCGAGATGTGAAGCACAAAACAAATAAACAGAGCGGAGAAAAAAATTACAAGCAATGTACAGACGGCAACTAAAGCTTAAACAGCAGCTTGGCATATGAGGCGTTTCAAAATATAAGCATATGTTTGATTTTAGTATACTTTTCGTACAGCGCCGCCATTTCTTTCGAAGTCGTCTACCGACTAGTGGTGATCGCTGGCACCCACGCGTGCTGTTTTATTGATGTCTCTGTTTATCGGCTTATTTTTTTTTTCATAATAATTATGCTTTATTCGCTTGCGTAGTACAAGCACAGCCGCTGCGGTTCAATAGACCGCTGACGACAACAAGTCTGAGTCCATGTTTTTTGCTCAGCGCTGGCAATAAATTACGTAGAAGACATCTTGAAATTCTTGTACTATGCAAACATGAACGTTAATACCATTATACTATAATGGGGTTAGCTACAATTTTGGACAGCTTAAGAACGCCCACGTATACTAAGCGATTTCTAAGGCAGATTCTTCACACGCTATTTCATTGGGCTTTCGTTTCATTACTGCTCTTCTGCTTTCGACTCACGGCTTCAAACGTCTTTTGAAAATTTTTCGTTTGCTTATAGCACCAAATAAGTTTAAGGTTTCGTGTTGAATTGCTTTCTCAGATTTTATAACAACCTCTTCTCCCGTTTTTGTTGCTTAAGTACGTTATTATATCTTCTAAAGTATTAAAGGTATTGCCTTTATGACCATATTAGTCGTATTATCTATGAATGAGTGTTCGTCACTACATTTCTTAGGTGCGATCGAAGTTTAGTGACCTCACAGCAGACAAATATTGATGTCAAAAAGCTTTTGAAATACAAAAAGTTGTCTCGAAAGCAAAATTTGCTCAAAACAATACAAAGAACGCTTCACAAGCTTATTAAAAAACTCGGAAATTTGGCTAATTTGATTACCTCGTTAATCTAACTAATATATAATTCTTCTAAGTGAACTTAAATCAGAAGCGAACTTCAGAGTGTCTAATGTGAAGCGGAAGGCGTTTTCCCACCATCCAATGTCTTCATTAATTAAAAGGTCACGTCGGTTTGTTGAGTAGGCACACTTCGGCTTAAACTAAAAATGTTCAATATTTTATGAGTTCCTCTATCTAGATGTATCCAGGTTTCGTGCACACAAACAATATATTGACTTATGTACAACAATCCGACAGTTTCACTGAAATTCCCTAAATCATACAACTGGACATTATCTGACTATCAAAACTCAAATCCAAAAGAGAGTCGTAGCGAGCCCACAAAAGTGGAGTAGAATTTTCCATTTACGCAACACAGCCTCTTGCGGTGGGCTTGGTTTTGAGCGTCCACTCTGTGCTGGGTGTCATTTAGAGTGGATAAAATGAGCCAAAAGGAGTTTTCTTCCAGAACTACGAGGAATGCTCCAACTCTTTTGCCGTGCTGGTGCCATATTTTTGAATTCCTGAGTCTATGACGTCAACTACTCAGATACATTGATTTATTTACAAAAATAAAGCAGATTTAAGCAGCCGTTTTATATTCACTAATACCACACGACCAGAAAAAACGGTCCCCGATATTGAGTCACATTTAACAGTATTCAACCTGACTGCAGTTACACTGGTGATCTCTCAGTATTGAAAAATCCATCTTAAGCTTCTTCTGTATATGATTTCAACTATACGTCATTTCGCCGACATTCTACAGAATTCGCGTATTAAGTCATTACAAATTTGCTGCGCAATGTTTATGTGAGTAAGAAGAAAAACTGGAAATATAAATTTGGTCCCACTCGCTACACAAAAACCGTAATCTAGCCAAAGAGAAAGGGGGTGTCATTAAAAAATTGCAATTTACTCAATTGTGTAATTTGTGGACCATGTGGTTTCTAGAGGATTGAAGTGGACGTACATAAGTAAGTGTATGATTGCGCTAAAGGAAGTGAGTGCGGGTGCTTTAGGGGGAAAAGAAAGAGCACAAGTAACCGCATTTGTTGGACACCGCAATATGACAGATATGCAAATTACTGTATGGAAATGTGTATAATTTGATATAAGTAAGCTCACATTTCTTTCTCTAAACACACCCAGTTGGAATTAGAAGCATAATTATATATTAAAAATTTATTACTTCTTCGATTACTGAAGCTTATTCTCTTCTTATACTCACACAATTGGTTTGGAAAATTAATAAAAATGCCTAAATATCTTCAAAATAAACGAATACTTCCATGCTACATGCATTACCCACTACTAATGCCTACAACTTCCTACAGGGAGGCTTTACAGACATATGCTTCATTGGCTGAAATTTAAATGCGAAATTGTATGTTTTCTTCAGTCATTTGCAAATATGAGCACATAAAGCAACACAATTGAGGGTAAGCTTCAGCAACAACTGTCAGTTAAGTTGAATTTTTCAAAGGTCAGAGCTCAACGAGTATGCCTGGTATGTGTTTGCTTGGTGGTCGGGTCAGACTAAAAGGGCAGGATGTGCGATATATGTAGTTATAAATACATTAAGTCCGACATATGTAGAAAGAAGTGTAATAAAGAGAGAGATAAATTTATGCAAATAAGCGCTTACACTTTTTACAGGAACATGTATATTAACTAAAAATAGTCGCACTATTAGTAGGGCTGAATATAATCGACAGGTCTCAATTAGTATCTTCCTCTATTGGAACATTTACGAAGCTCAATTAAAAACTTATGGATAAAAGTATCTTTAGTCGATAAACGGGTAGAGGAAGTTGAGATCGCAATTTCAAGTACAGCTGTAACAGAAGCAGAACTCTCCAAGAAAAATGCCAATACTTTGTAAAACTAAAATCCCCTTGTTTTCGAAAATCGCGGGATCGAAAAGGAAGTTAAATATTCCGAAACCCTCTCGCAGTAATCAAGTCGCCATGGCTATTTTCCTCAATTCCAAGTGACGTACCAACAAATCTCATTTCTTAGGCCTTTATTAATCTGTCTCATAAGCCGAACTCTCCAAATAGAAACCAATACTTGGTTATAAATATATATTAAATAAATCATTTCGTTACCGAAAATGAATAGAGGCAAGATCGAACAGGAAGCTAAATATTTCGAAAAGCTGTCAAGTAGCCACATTCCAAAGGAAAAACCTGGAACAGATTTTTTTCAGAAACACCGACAGTTTTCAGCAAGGCTTAAAAGTCACAGTGCGCTTGGGACACAAGAAGGTAAGTTTACAATAAATTTCGCGAAAGAAACAATTTTTTTTGTTTTTTGATTAACTGAATATTCAAATAAATTTTGAGGTTATGTGGAAAAGGTGCGTAAACAAAAGTTATGAACATTTTCATTATTACCTATAACATGCGATCATCAAAGAAACAATCGCCGCAATCGCGACTTGACTCCCACTTCACTGTTGATAGTTATAATTACGAAGTCGTAGATCAATTTGTCTATCTAACGTAAAATAACTCTTGCCAACAGGTGCTACTTCGGACTGAGTAGGCAATTGAGAAGTGAAATCTACTCCCGACGAACAAAGAAAAACTCTAAAAGTTGCTCATTATTCCCGTCCTGATATAAGGTGGGGAGGCATCGTCTGATGAGTCGGCCTTAGGAGTGTTCGAGAGAAAGGTTTTAAGAAAGACAGCATCGCAGTCGATGGAATGATGAGCTGTACGAGATATACAGCGACATTGGCATAATTAAGCGAATCGAGCGACGGCGTCTGCTCTGGCTACATCATGTAGTCCTGATGGAAAAAAACACTCCAGCTTTGAAGGTTTTCGATTCAGTACTCGCCGATGAAAGCAGAGGAAGACCTCCACTCGGTTGGAGAGATCAAGTGGAGGAGGACCTGATGCACTGGCGCACTGTTGTAAACTCGGCTAAGCCCGAGTAAGCGGTGTCTACCCCAAAAAAGAAGATAACACTGCCATATAGCTTTTTCTATCAGATAGGTAGTTCAACAGGAAATCGAGATAGACAATTCTTAACCCTTAAACCCTTCGGTCGTAAATTAGTTTTCATTAATGTTTGTTATTTACCTTTCCTTTCCGTTAGATATCAGCCTACCATGAATATTTGTTTATCATTTTCAAAGCCTTCTGCACTAATCTAAAACTAGCTACCCAGATCCTTAATTTAATTCTCAAAATTTGGCCCACGAAATTAAAGAGTCATACCAAAAAAGTGGCAACCAGCCAACATTAGAGGCTTATTTGCGTCACCAGACACCGTCGGAATGAAAAGTGAATGTTTCTGCCTGCAACGGCAATGACCATAACCATAACCATAACAATAAAGACGAAGCTACAAGGGACACTTTACAAAATTGTGTTGTCTACGAGCATCTTATGTAACAAAGAATATAGGAAACTGACATGACGAGGGAAGAAACCACGAATAAAATGATGCAAAGATTGATTAGTCAGCGGTAGCGATATGCGTCAGCTAGCAAGGTGCTTACCAAACGTTGATGACGAAGCGTGTAAAGCCAAACTCACGAAGCGCTGGTAGCAAGGATTGCAGCATAGAACAAAAGCGCAATAAAAACGGCATTGTTATTGGATACGTGTTGTTGTTTTGTGAAGAAAAGCAATATAAAGAAAGAAATGAAAAGTAGTTGGGGGGAAAAAGTAATAAAAAGACAAATGCGCAAACGGAGAACAGCGCAACGCATGACATCACAAGCGAAGCTGCAGTTAAGCGACAACTGCTGACAACACTGCGAACATGCGGCAGCTGATAAAACGCAACATGCTGGTAAGGGCGCAACTGTAGCTTGCACACAGACGTCTGCCAATATTATATGCCATGAAACAACCTAATTGTAAAGGTTAAGTTCAGACGCGACACAAAAGACAGACGTGCTCTCAACTTCTCAAGTTCATAAGCATGCATTTGGTAGCGTTTAAAGCGACGTTAAGCTGACAGCTTCAATGTGTCGAAGTAACGAGACAGTACGAGGTCAATTTACGTACGAACCGCAAGCGTCTTGCATTTTAGATAGACAAGGAAGGCTACCGCGTAGCTGCTGTAAAAACACGCGCGTGTCTAACCCTTAAGTTGCAGCGACTTTTACAGTTGGCACTGTCGTTAGAGCACCATACGAGCAGCGCCAACGACACGAAACCACATGCTGCATATAAAATTAACTGCTATTACGTTGCACATAACCTCAAAATATGTATGTATTATAGCTGCATAACCCCAAATTAAGCATACATGACTAGATGTTGTATACGAATATACATACATATTCACACCCACCAACATCAAAACTGTTGCTGCAGCGCGCTGATGAGTCATCAGCCAAGAGACATCACTCTTGTCCGTCTACTTTTCATGCCTACTGTGTGCGCCGACATTCTTCCTTATTTTCTTTCTTTGTTGCTGCAGCATTTTTGTCAAAAAAATTTCTGTTTGAGAATGAAATGGAATTTCTTTGGCATGTTCGAGCGATGTAACTGTATATGTATGTATGTGTACATATGTATGTATGTGCGCCTATGTGTTTGTAATTTAAAAATATCACTTTTGACTCGCCTCGCTGTTAATTAAGAAAGTGTGAATGAAGAAAGCATTTCTGCTTCTTCTTTCTTCTAGTGGAAATCACTTCACTTCTAGTGGAAAATGAAGAAAGGTTGATTTGTGGCTCAAGTAAAAGAGTTGAAGTAAAGTTGCTTTGCAAAGCAGCGGTACAAAAATAAAAAAAAATTATACGGTGGAAAAAATAGTGTCTTTATGAGTTAATACAATTTTTCTACTGCAACTAAATTTATACAAAATTTATAAATATAT
>NW_017537045.1:108014-108961 GCF_001853355.1 Bactrocera latifrons | reverse complement strand
AAATTATTTTTCACAGTTTATATCCCGGCGAAAAGCCAAGCGCATTTCAGTAAAAAATTTAATTTTTTTTATTTAATTTTTTTTCTCGTTTATTAAGTTTATTTTAATTCGTTATTATTTCAAAATTTGCGGTTTATCGCTCACAATGCTTTGTACACATTTGAATTTTTTAGTTATATTTTCGCCGCAGCATTTTGTTATCAGCAGACACTCCTCCGAAACCAAAGTGCTTGTTCTTGCTTTATTATAATGCATGCTCAACTCATATCAAGTTGAGTTCCAAGTATTTCCTTTTTTCCAAACCATTTCCATGGCAAAATGCGATGTTTATACGTTTAGGAGCGCACACTCAACCAATACATAATGCATACTTATACATATTTGTTTACAAAATTACATATATATATGTATATAACAACAACAAAAGCAACAACAACGCTTGTCTGTGGTTGCAAAAGAAAACACAACAAATTAGGTTAGTAATTTTATCTGCTTAGCTGCCGCAATTTCTTGCTTCCTGATGGTTTCTCGCTTCGGCCGCAGCAAAACCACCAAGTCGGGTTGGGTGAAACTAAAGCGAGTAAAGCGGCGTTGTAATGTTGAGAAATTTAAAAATTATATGGGTGTGTGTGTGGATAGTTATGAAGGATTTGGTTTCTTTTTCATACCTTTTTTTCGTAAAATTACTTTTCATTAATATTTTAATGGCTTTCTTACGAAATTTGCATGCAGAAAATTGTGTGAAAAATTTGCTTTTACGTAAAATGTGGAAATAATTATAAATTATTGGGTGTGAAAGTCTAAAAATTAAAATTTTTAATTAATTTAATTGTTTCAACTTTAAATATACACATACATACATACATATCTTAATTTTTGGTAGGCAGATAAAAAAAATAATTGAAAATAAACATTTTAATTAACTATGAATTTTATTATTTTTTATT
>NW_017537045.1:97923-107791 GCF_001853355.1 Bactrocera latifrons | reverse complement strand
CTAATTCATTTTATTTTTATTTTCTTTTAATTTTTTGATTAATGTTTTTTTCGAATGAGTTCCGCATTTTTGAGAGCCAATGAACAACTTTAACCCGTTATTTAACGGTTAGGTTCACGGGATGTTTACTGTTTTTGAAGAATTTTAATGCTCTGATTTCTTTCAACGCAGTCAAACTTTCGGGATCCCGATGTCAGTACCGCACAGAAATGTTTACATATAAAACATATAAACGTGGTAGATTGCACGTTTTTATTTAGTGTAAAGCAGGAAAAAATACGGTATCCCGAAACTAATTTTCAAATCCCGAAATTTCCGGATTTACTACTAACATTTTTTTCAAAAATATATATCTTTTAATTAAAACATATTCGGAATGCCGAAACTGTAATTTTAAAATCCCGAAATTTCGGGATTTAATACTTCGATTCTTCTTAAAAATAGTATTTTTTCTTAGATATAACTTATATGAAATTTATTTTTTTTTGTGAATAAATATATTTATTAATTATAACCATACTTGGTCTAGCATTTCTTTCACACTTGAGAAATTACGTTGTTGCCAACTTTCCGCTTGAAATTCGCCTGCATCTCATCAAATGACAATCATGCCGCTCTAATAAATTTCATAACATGAAGTATTTATTAGCGAAATTTAAAACAAGAAAAAACTAATGAAAATTAAGCCCCACACCTCATAGCAGCGCTGCGCAGATTTGCTATTAACCGCACGAAAATGCAGCTATGCCTCAACGCCAACCACTCACTGCAGCATAGCGGTTTTGCGCTTTTGACACATTTGTCACATTTACAGCTTCTTAGCTTTCTTATTGCTTTATTTCCAACATTGCGTGCGTGTTATTGTCATGCTTCGTGGCGTTGCAGACATTTAAATTGCATGAAATTGTTGTCAACAAGCCGCAGGGTTGCATTCAAGCGTAAGTGATACGCTGCGTGCGGCGCTTTCTAACTGGAATTTCGTCGCTGCTTGCCGGGAAAAAAAAACTTTTTATGGAAATAAGTGTAGTTTGACATATTTATTAGAGAGAGAAACAAACCAGAGTTTATTCCTTTGTTAATTACTATTTTTTCGAGACTCTCACGCCAGTCGCTTGTTCCGGTGACAATCGTGTGCAACATGCAATGTCAATTTGTAGACTCGTTAAAAAATCGTGATGTTTTTTCCTTTTAATTAGAAAGGCATAAGCAATGAAATTTCAAATACAAGGTCAAAACAAAAACTACTAAAATGATTCCGTTAAAAATCGTTACTATTAGCTGACTAAGAAACCGCTGTTCGTCTTTTTGCATATTACCTCGACTCCGATCTGCTTTATTAGTACACATCTCTTGCTAAACCTTTAGTTTTGTGCCATAGAAGCTTTCCTCTTTCATTCCATCTGTAGAACAATGGAGTTTACTTTGTTTTTTTGAAGCTTTCTTTAACCCGATTAAACCATTTTCTGGGTAAAAGAAATAGAAAAAGCTAGAGCAGTACACAAAATAACCACTCCATTATACTCAGGGCATAACAACTGAGATAATATGACCTTATGTTCTTTGGTGATTTCCACAGCTCATTCGGATTCTAAAACGATAAATCAAGGAACAAACTTTTAAAGCACGACAACTCTGTTTAAGCTCTAAAGAAACGTGGTCTTGCTAACCGAATCATCAAATTTTCCAAAGGGACTGATAAGAGTCTGGAAACCCCAAGATTTCATGCGCACACCAAAATTTGTAGCATCTTTTCTTCTGTCTGGTAGTTCTGTCTCAACTTCCCGGCATGAAAATGCTCTTGCGCCCTATACTTGGCAATACAAAAATAGAGAAGTATACTGTATGTTAAAAGATGTATGTATTTCTTCACGCATCCAGCAAGAGAAATAGCCTAAAAACAACCTCGTCTCAGGTGTAGTTTCGAAAGTACGCAATTTGAAATTGGGTCCTCATTTAGTCTTTCAATATACAACTAAGGATCTCAACAGATTTTATAATATGATCTTACGATGAACACCGTATTTTCGAACTGTTTGAGGCTGTTTGGGGAAATCCGAACAAATGGAATATTACAATACCACGCCCTAAGAGTCTTAATACCGATCGAGTCAATCGATATCGAGTTGAAAAAAGATTTATAAGACTATCTTAATCTCGGATATATACTCATACATATATACTCCGAACAAATGGAATATTACAATACCACGCCCTAAGAGTCTTAATATCCCTTATCGAGTTGAAAAAAGATTTATAAGACTATATTAATCTCGGATATATACTCATACATATGTATGTAAATAGTTACGAAAATGATTGATGCGCACAAATATTGAATCATCCTCCACTCATTCAAATGATGAAACACGAGTGATCTTTCGCCAGAAAACACCCCTGAAAAGAAGACCATTGAAGGAAGAAGCATTAACATAATCGCTATTGAAATTGCTTTTGTTGTAAACGTTTACAACAACCAAATGTGTTTGCAAGTACGCCCCCACAGCCAGTTCAAATACCACGAAATAAATTACGAAAACATTTTACAAAAACAAAAAAGAGCAATTCATATGGGCAAACGTGGCAATGACGACCAGCTGCGTGTGGCTTATGGAGCGCATAGATTTTTGGGAGTGTAATATAAAACCTTAGACAATTGAAAACGGCTGGGATTTAATTACAAGTGTCTGCTTTTGAAGGCGTTACCAGAGACATGAATGGCATAGCAAACATATGGTAAATAGCTAAGTGTTGTTGTGCAAGGTACCCTGTAGGAAGGAAAAAACTGAAGAAGTGAATAAAATATTTAGGGTTTATTGTAAGGGGCTGATTTAAGGTAGGTAGGTAAAATTGTAAGAAAACGAAAAAAAGTGCAGGGAACCGATTGGTCTCTTAAGAAGATCCCACTAAAAGTATATAGAGAGATATAATTCTGAGGCACCTAGCTTGATTGGTTCAAATTAAGCTCACTAAAAACTTGTTGATTCAACTTTTCAGCAGAGATTTTCTTTACACATATATAGCTTTTTAGAGGTAAATTGAAGCGGTGTTGAACTTCTTTCCACTTTCAATTAACATATTTTCCATTATTTTTGGTATAAGTTTAACAAATAGCACTACTTTGACTTTGTTTGGGGTTTTCTTCAGCACTATTATCAAGCGATGGAAATCTGGGTGAACTCAAAATTAAGTTTTTCTGATTTTATCTACTTATTTTTATGAAAAAACTGGTGTTAAACACCGTTAAAATGTAATAATAAGCCTGGTTGGAACATTCAGGGGCTTTGTCAAATTACAGATATCACGTTGAGCTCAAAAGCACGCTTTTCGAACTTAAACAACAAGGCTTCATAGAACTTTTAAATATATTGGTAGGATTCACGTTCACCTTGGAATATGTACTTCAGAAAGCCGTTGTTTAGTCTTTTTACAGAAAACTAAATTGGTGTTTCTCTACTCGTACTTTTCGCGCAGCTTTTGTCCACACGTTCCTGCAGCGCACACACGAATGTTTATGCTACGAAGCTACAACCTACCCTAGTGCTTTAATAAGCAATCATTGGCGTGTTCTTGTCACTAGTCGCGCGCCCCCTTATTAATTTTGTTGTTTCGTGAAAGAATTCAGATTAAAATTGTAGCAATTGATCGCAGAATTTATTGCCTGCTGCATTTGGAAGGGTGTTTGAGCTGTCTCACAATACAAGCTGTCCAGTATTGACAATCGATAAACCGGCAATATTTTGGTCGCATTCGATTTTTTTCGAATAGCTGTCAAGCAGACAATATGTGGTTTGTAACTGTCTCAAATGGACGATTTCGAAAACTTTATGCTTTAATTTAATTGAAAAAGCATTTGAGCAAGTCAAACCCACAATAAAATTGGGTGAGTCTTACAATTAGCGCTGTGAGTCCTTTGCACATTCTCTCTCTAACTTTCGCCCTCTCACATGTTTTACCATTTAATTGTTGCAGATATGTATGTACCGTTAAAATAGTGGAGGGTACGTTTATGCTGCAGCATCATTTTTAAGCGATTTTGGGTCTAAGAACTAACGGGGTTGTTTTTCTATGCAATTTTTCCCAACGCCATTTGTTTTTTTCTTTGGTTTGCGAAAATATTGAATTTCTCATCCGCACATTAATCACTTTAATTGCCATGCATTTGCGCAAGCCGGTAATTTATTGCGTCACAGTTTTGTTGTAAAGCATTTAGTTCGTGGGTTTCGCAGCGGCTTGACGCTAATTTAAATGCCATGCGTTTGCTGGGCGCAGAGTTGTAATCCGATATAGTGGTTGGGCAAAATAAATATTGCATTTTTAATATAACATTTCGGCTCTTTTAGAGCAACGCAAAACAGCTGATTTATTATGTTTATAAATTTTATGCATTGATTCATAATTTCAATTAAAATTTGCATTTTACAAGCGCATGAAACTGTCAAATACGCGCAGCTGTTCTGCATGTTATTAAATGTCATTTTACTATTATCTTTCGAATTTCATTTACTATATACTTGTGGCAGACCTCGCAATCGTTCAACCATCCATTTAAACTATATCATTCTCCAAGTTTCTTATATAATTGTACTCAAGTGTGCCAAAACGTGCCACACCAAAGGCGCTTTTGTTGTTATTAATTTGTGATCTTGACTTTGACACACTTTTCACGTTCGCATGCTGTCGATATTGACAAGCACTTATGACGTGTCTAATTGCTGATCGCTCGTTAATTGTAACAACTGTTTTCGATATACATACATATTTATTTCCTCGCGCTCAACCACAATTTTTTATTTTTTCTTAGTAATATTTTTTACTATTGCTGTTTTTTCATTTACTGCGCTCTGTCGCTTGCAATCAGTGGATCAGTATTATTGTATTTTTTCGAAATAAGATTTCAGCTTAATCACCAGGTCTGGCAAGCTCAATTATAGATTGATTGTACAACGGCTTCCTCCCACAAATTTCCGTTGTTATTTCTATGAATTATGTAATTCGAGCACTGCTTATGCAATCTTGGAAAGCAGAGCACCGAAAATAAATCAAAGAAAATCCCGAAATTTCTGTGTACAAAGCAGTAAATTTATGGTACTTTAAATATATTGCTGTTTAACAACATTCAGTACATCAATTTTTCAATCCCGGTATTTTAACGAAGTCCCGAAATTTCGGG
Organism: Bactrocera latifrons; assembly: GCF_001853355.1. Lineage (NCBI taxonomy): Eukaryota > Metazoa > Arthropoda > Insecta > Diptera > Tephritidae > Bactrocera > Bactrocera latifrons. Next base: position 102,621 of record NW_017537045.1, on the reverse strand, counting down.
ATTCGCAATAATACATACACCAAAATATCTCTATCTGACGACCTTAGGTATTATAGATATGTATGTATGTATAATTTTTAAATGCCGATTTATTTAATGAGCCCGAAATTTCGGGATTTCAAATAGTATGCCACAAAAAATTAAATATGTCTATCTAAGATATTCAGTACAGTCCTGAAATTTTGGAAGAAATTATTTCGTAATTGTTGATATTTGTGTACATACATAAATATATTCTTTTTTCAAACGCCACAATGTTAAGGGTCCCGAAATTTCGAGATTCAAACTGGTAAATCAATGAGATCAAAATATTTATAATATGTACATATTAATACGTATGTATGTATTGTATATATTTTTTCAATACCGACTTTTTAGTCAATCCCGAAATTTCGGAATTCAAAATTAAAAAAATTAAAAATATTTAGTTTTCAATATATTTAGTAATTGCAGATATGCATACTTTTTTAATACCAATTTAAAAACTGAGTCCCGAGATTTTTCGGGATTAAAAATGTTTTAATTTTTCATGATATTTCGCAATTTCAGATTTTTCAACTTTTCAATTCCGAATTATTCAGTGAATCCCGAAATTCCGGGATTCAAAGTATTAACTCCATTGCATTTCAGAATTCTAATAAAATACATCCCTAGGCTGCAAAAATCGGAAAGCAATCCTAAATGAAATTCATAATTGTTAATATAGTGATTAAGTGAAGTCGTTTATATTCAGAAAAAAATGTGAAATCCAAAATTTGACAATATAAAAGTTTTCAATGATTAAAACTCAAAAAGAAATTGTTTTTAAAAAGAGATTTATGCAATCAAATAAGTCACTAAAAGAGATGAAATCAAGCCATAACATAGATCGCCAGTAGTTGAATAGAATATAATTTAAAGGAGCGCATCAAAAGCTAATGACTTATTTAGGGTTGGAGGTAGACACCACTTTTGCCGGCCTGCAGAAGACATAACTTTATATAAAGCTTAAGTCTGTTGATAGGCAAAAAACAGAACTTTATAGAAATTTCCAGTCCGTTGATAGGCTAAGCAACTTAATACTGCTTGAATATTATATATATATATATGTATATATATATATATATTTTTTTTAAATCATGTTGTGAAAACATGCTATTATCTATCAGAAAGTACTCAGCCGTTCATTGCAAATTGATTACTTTGTTTATCGATAACTTATATAAAATTTAGTTTATTTAGCAGTACTTACAAATATTAACGCTATTAAAAATTCTTGTCACTCAATTTGACGAACTTACCTGGAATGAGAAGAAAAAGAGAAGGAATTAATTGATATAAAATAAAAATTAGTATACAAAAATTTAGATCTAAAATATAAATTTCAAGCCATTTCGAAATAGCACTTGTCCAACTATAACAAAATTTTATATTTTTTTTTTTTGAAAAAGTTCACACGTCTTAACAACATTTTTGAATCACTCGGCAATAAGTAATTCATACTCAGACTCAATTTACTAATGTAAATAACATAAAACGAACAGAAACTGAGTTAAACGGCTTTGAAAGCAAAGAAAACAAAGCAAAAAGCTAGTTATAGAGTGAAATGAAGAAGGAAGCAAAGTCAGGGTAACCTGCAAAAATGAAGTCAAGAGTTGAGGTTTATTCTTTTTCGAGCTGGAACATTTTTAGTGTGACAGGGCACAAATTTAGTTGATTTAATGTTGGCAACCTTGTTGAAAGTGAAGATTAAGAACATTACATTTTGCGACCCTGCACTTATATTTGAAAACATAAGACTTAGCTAAGACTGAGTAGAATTCCAGAACCAAATACTTCAGCAAGCCGAATTGTATTAATTTTATTTATATTAATTATTAAATTGTTTTTTATATATTTTTTCATATTTCAACTCACTATGTTCACAGCCTTATCACAAGTAAAGCGTTTTTTCATAGTATTGGGTGAAAAGAACAAGCAAAGAGTTTTCTTCAGCTGCCATAACAGGCATACTAATGATTTCCAAATGTTTTTGACGCCTGCATTTTCAAGATAGTCAGAAGAACTTGAAGAAATCTGTATAGCAATACAACACTGTTGCGCTTGTAGTGTTGCACTCGTGCAGCGATTTTTTTATCAAGTGTGGCGAGCGCACGCTTCCCTAATTTTTCTTCCATTATTTGCTTTTTGCTTACAAGAAACCAATTATTTAAAAAATAACACGCCAGTCGCCAAATACGCGCAGCAAGAATACAGGCAGCACGTACAGCGGCGTTAAGCCGAAAAACAAGCATTAACACGTTGTTGCCGCTGTTGTTGTCTGTTGTAAACCAATTACAACAAATTTGCTGTAAACAGCGATGAGCTTGCGATTGCAGCGCGAGATGAAAGAAAATAAATTAAATAAAAAGAAAAATGTTAAAAACGGGGAAAAATATACACAAAAAAACCACACAAAAATATGAAAATATAAAATAAAATCAAGTCAGCCAAAATGATCGCTGTTTGGTGTGCGTTTTATTGACACAGTTTGCCTAGAAGGTGGCTACGAAACGTTACTTCTCGACAACTAGCACAGCAAGCAAGCTTTCTTCATGCAAAACACGCGAAGCAGTTGACGAAGCTTTGACATTTTAATAGTTTTTTTCGTAGTGTAAATGACCAGCATACCAAAGATGGCGCGACAAAGTGGAGCTGAGTGTGAGTGACCAAATAAGCTGCGCGCTGCGTTGTCAGCCTTACATGCATACGAAGTTGACCATATATATTTTTAATTACTAACAGTTTATGACAGTTGGCTAAAATATTTTTATACAAAGAAAGGTAGGTAAAACAACTGACTTAGTTAGCAAACTTTCTATGGATCTGGGGGGTTTTCGTGAGTTCATGGTTTAACTTAGAGCTTATGTCATTCAAAATGACGTATTATTGTGCCAATTAGGCTTAAAAGGTAATGGGATAGTTACAAACAAATATATTTCGTAGTTTAGTAGGACTTAACTGGTTAGGAAGAGTAGTAATGGTGGGCGAAAAATTACTTCTAAGATAGCAGTAAGGCTGTAATATAGAAGAAATCGGATGATAACCTTAAGAATTTTCGATTGCCAGATCTGCAAATATTTAAGAAAGGCTTTTTCGCCCTCTATTATATGTTTTTAGAAGCTAAAGTTTAGTAAAAAAAGGTACGAAGGTATGGAAAAAGTACTCGAAACATGGAGTCCTTAGAAAGGTATTAAATACATTGGTAATACTGCTATTAAAAACTTATGAGTTAAGAATACTAAAAAGACTGATCTCATCAGTAACAGTGACTAACCAACAGTTAAAATAAAGTGGAATAAGTTTCGTAGATTTCATACAAATTCGAACCGGGATTTTCACAGCCTACTTAGCTATTTGCAGTAGAAACTTTATCACGTTAAAGGATCTGATTTTGCACTGATTAATATGGTTGAGTAAACTTCCAATTAAAAGCTTTAATTTTTGCTTCTATTTTTGCCACATTCACTTGTACCGGCTATAAATATGTCAACTCTAGCTCTGCATGAAATTCGCAAATTAACTAACGCTCGTAAAAAAGCGACAATTTTAGCGTAATAAATATGCGCGACGAACCAAAAATCTATTAAAATGCAAATTAGCCAAAACAAACAAAAAATTAATTTAAAGCATGAAATCACCAAATCAAGCTAATGGAGAAAACATTCGAATGGGAGTTGATTAATTTAACGCTATATGAATCCGATAAACGCTTAGAAAGTGACAATGAAATTAAAGAAGAAAGTGGAATTGAAATTGGTGGACGTTGGAAGAAAAGCTGAGAAAATAAGCTAAGCAAATTATAGATTTTTTTGTAATGTATAGTAAGTACGTTAGTGTGCTCATGTATACACAACACATATGCATATAAATAGATTAAATAATAATAATGTCAAATATTCACCACTACGTCGACCCCAAAAATAATGAAGCCATAAAAAACAATTAAATCAAAATTAAGAAAAAATTCTAATATTTTAATGCTGATAATAATGTTATTGTCATAAATATTTAGAAGCAATTCGAAATGCTTTGCAACGCTGGAGCTGGATCGCTTAAAATACACGCTCAAATGAACAATGTACGAGGAGTATGTACATACATATGTATGTTTGTATGTATGTATGTACATTTGTATATTTTTAAGTGCATGCAACACAATTTGTTTCCAGCGGCAGCGCAACGAACGCAAGATTACCAAGCATAATCGTTTTCAAATACACAAGAAACCATAAATTCCAGTAAAAATATATTTATTTCGAAAGCCACTGTCACTTGACACATAAATTTTCCGCCGGCGAACAGTTGTTACTCACGCTTTCAGAATGAAAGAACATAAATATGCGCATAAAAATGCATACAAATGTACATATACATACATACATATACATATTAACATGCAGATGTATTGTATATGTAGCGGGAAGACCGAAAATTTTTGGAGAATGAAATAAAGAATAAATCAGAGAATAAAAAAAATTAAGACTAAAGCGGCGTTGGATGTGTCTTTTGAATCAGAATGTGGGTGCCGATGTGTGTAGGTCTGTATGTTTGTAAATATTTCTATTTATGTGAGAGAATTAGTTGGAGTCATCAAAAAACAAAAAAAGAAATAAATCAGAGCAAAGACTTTAATGAGCAAGCAAAGCTCGTAAAATTACGCTGAACCATGCAGGAAAA
>NW_017537045.1:89082-96462 GCF_001853355.1 Bactrocera latifrons | reverse complement strand
ATTAAAAAAGGAACAAAAAAAAAATAAAAAAAAACTTTTGATTAAAAAAACTGAAAATATCATAGAACGAAAATTAACAAAATGAGAAAATATAAAAATAAAAATCGAATTTTCAAATATTTGATGATTGTCAAATAAAAAAGATTTCCAAACAAGAACTGGCTACCGATCATTCTGTTGGTATAGCAGCTATGTGCTACAGTTGTCTGACGTAAATAATTTCTTCGGAGATTGTACCGTTGCATTGGACATTAAGTCATGTAAAATTTCGTGAAGATACCTTGTCAAATGAAAAAGCTTGATTCCGATCGTTTAAATTGTATGGCAGCTACATATATGCTATAGTAGTCCGCTATGGCTGGTTTCCAAAAATAAACAGCTTCTTTGGCAGACGTAGACAAAATTTCAGATCGATATTTCAAAAACTGAGGAACTAGTTCGCGTATATACAGGGGCCGACGGGAATGGCTAAATCGAATCAGGTCATCACGCTGAACATTTAAATATATAGGGTCTGCGACGTTTCCTGCTGAGAGTTGCAAACTTCGAGGCGCAATTAAGAGTATATAAATTAACGGAACAAAATTTTTGTTCAAAACCAAATCGATATTTCAATAAATACTTGTAATTGCGAAAACAGCTCTTGATTGGATAAATTCCGGTATCGCAGATTCGACTGTGGTGGGAATTGTGATACTACAGAAAAAGAAACAGAAAAAGAACAAAATGTTTGTTCAAAGCCAGATTGATATTTTCAGAAATACTCGTAATGGCGAAAACAGCTCTTGATCGAATAAAATCAGGGACTATTCCGGTATCGCAGCTTCGACTGTTTTGGGAATTATGATTCTAACTCATCTACCACGAGAATTTAGTGCAGAAGAGCAACCAAACTCTTTTTATATCACAAGTGCTTATGTATACTGAGTCAACTTTGTGGGTTATACACCTTATGATAAGTAAACGGCATTCTTAACCTATCCAAAGCACCTATTTTTGCGCGCACGGCTTCTCTATCACTTCACTATCTGTATAAGTAATGTAAAAGTTATTAAAATCACATTTCTTAAAGGTGCCGTCTAGTTAGTTTCCTTAGTCCCATCCGCTTAGCATGTATTCTAAGAACATACTCTTAATATATCATCGTCGGTTTGGAAGCGCAGACGTTAGATTTCCGCCTACCTACGCTGTTAATGCGTTGCTTAAACGCATTTATTATTCCACTTACGGCTTAGAATAACAATAACAATTGCTATGCGCAATAACATAATTTCCACGCACTACTTGTCCTCAGGTAGCAGTGTATTTCCTTTCAATCGCGCAACATTAGTAATTGCCATGCATTACTGCTTTCTACAATTGGAAAAGGAAAACCAATTTCCCGCTTAAGCCAAATGCAAATAGCCCGAAGGCATTTAGCTACTTGAGGATTACGTGGGACTATCTAACAAACCAATAAGAGAGAGCAGCAACAACAGCAGACGTAGGAAGATTTCCCAAAAAGCCATAAAAATCCTGCATAAATTGCCCAAAACGAGCCGCAAACGAGACTCATGAGCCAGCAGTATTGGCAATTGTTACTGAAAAATGACGCGTGTAGCTGCATGTGACGTGTGTGGTCCATCCTACTACCGCATGCACAGACGGACGGTTAAACGAATAGTCAAATAAAAACAGCAAGCCCGTACGGTCTTGCGGTCCGATTGAAAATTGGAGACTACACTTGGAATGGCGTACTAATGAAACAATCAAGCAGCTGACACCGCAGGCCAATGCATGCAAGCATGCAAGAATTCGAAAAAAAAGTAATAGAAAGCATGATAGATAGTCAGATGAGCCGAAAGACTATTAGAAAAGAAAATTATTGAATGGAATTGAATAAATGAGTTCGTTGTTGTGCTGCGACATGCGAGACGAAGCAAAAGAGATAAATAAGGTATGTCGAGAAAAACAATAACAATAAAAAATAGCAATCAATTTGTTGTTGGTAATCAAAGAATGTGGCGAACCGGCAAACATGCTTCGGTTTGGGGTTTAGCCGCCAGTCTGCGGAATTGGAGCAGATAAGCGTAATTATTGAATCAATTGTGGAAATTAGGCAGTTTTTGGTATAAAACGATGGAAAATTTATTGAAAAGATAGATGAAAAATAAATCCGAAGTTCTATAGCCGATTTTTATTAAAATTAGGAACTTGCAACAGCAAGTCGGCATTAAAAACTCAAGTAACTACCACCGAGCGAAGAAGTTTTAAAGGTAAGCTCATATAGCTTCAAGCTTGATTTAGTGAAAATCTCAGCCTGAACTGAATAAGGAATCGAAAAAATGGTACTTATTAGAAAAAAAAAATGACAATTTTACTTCATAGGTAAAGAAATCTACTTATTAGAAAAAAAAAAATTACAATTTTACTTCATAGGTAAAGAAATCTGCAGTGAAGATGCGTCCGTTTTCAAAAGCTTTGATGAAATCAACATCTATATCGAGCGTGACTCATCGTGAATGATCGTCAAGAACAAAATAACTTCGAATAAAAGGAGAATATATTAGATTATATATTAGAGTATATATTAGTAAGTATACATACGACAGAGTCTTCACTTCTTACGGAGGTCTCCAGGAGAGATTTCTTTTGAATTCTGACAAGTACAGATTTGTACTTTCTGTATTAACTGAAAAACTTCTTAATACTTAAATTTGTTTAGACCAAAATAGGAGGTTTACAAGACAGAACACTTCTGAATACACTTCGAAATATCCTTGTTGATATCCTCATCTCAGCTGCGCTACAACTCAGCTCCCACCATCCGTTCCTACGACAATCGGTGCTAAATAACCGGAACGGACAAGGACTGTCAACTCGACACCATCACTTGTGATCCTTTGGTACTGTCAAGCTCGCTTGAGGATGGTAAACCCTCGGTAGATATAGTAGGTTCTAATGAATTTACAGAGGAACTCCGTTCCATATTTTTTAATTGCCATTAAAAATCTTTTTAAAATACTCAATCCGGATAACTCACATCCATCAGAAAAACTAAAAGTGGTTGACACCACACATCCATTTTTACCATAACACAATTGTTATTAAGACTTAATACATTCGAGCGGCACATAACCTCTACTACCACAATGTCTCAACTACTTATGCACACACACACACACACTTCACGCCCTTCCGCAAATTATATGCGCATTAATCCCATTTCTACAGGAAACGAACAATAATGCCAAGTGATGACTTTGCAAAATTTCCCCCTCATAAAACCAATTGCTGCCGACTACGTGCAGCCACTTAAGAATTTGCCAAAAATTGTCATAAATTTGTTGTCGCAAATGTCGGATATCGCTGAAAAATTATTTGCATGTCGCAAAATTACACATACCCTTGAAAAGTAGTTATTTTTTGATGATTTTTTTTTTTTTTGTCACTGACACTCACTCACATGTATGGTAAGCTTGGCTTAAGTGTTGCAGCCTTTGTGTTCTTAAGCAGAGGTGGTGTGTGCCCGAGGTTCGCGCAGTTCGAGTGTGCGTGCTGAAGAGTTGGTTCTTTCTTCTTTCACTGCATGTACATAGTATGGGTGCATATATTTGCACATTTGTTTGTTTGTGGCTGTTTGCTTTGACACCAGATGGTTGCTCGCCGGTTGGTTATTACACTCGAAACTGTTTTTGAATACGGCCTTTGGCATGTATTGTTATCATGTGGCCACTTAAATGCATTTGTGTGTGTATATGTATATACTTTTTTTTATTTTTTTTTTTGGCAATTTTAAGAACCACTCTTTAAGCTGATAATTTACAGCGGTTTTGTACATATAATTTTTATTTTTATTTTTAATTTAAAGAATGGGTGGGTTTTTCATTTATTTTAAATTAAAGACAGAGCAACTGTTTGTTTAAATTAAATGATAAAAATAAAAAAAAGCTCGTTTATTTGCACAAGTGCCGTCTCAAATAGTGCAGAAAAGCAATTTTAATTTTAGTGCTTGTTTTGTAGTCCACAAAATTATAAGAATATGCTTACCATAGAGAAGGAAGCGCTCGAAGCTACCAAGCACACAAACAACAACAAATTTACGTTCAATTATACATAATTATTTTGCGCAAAAATAATTGCTTCCAACGTGTGTGTGCGAGTAGTAATAAACACTTTTTCCTGTCTATAAAAGACTGTAATTGAAATTCACTGTTTTTATTAAAACGTATGTATTTGTTGCTGGCGATATATTAGTTACTCTGTTTAATAAGCACAACACACGAAAATATCTGAATTGAAGCACAAATTCATATTTAATATACAGTAAGCACGAATTGTTTACGTTTTGCATAAGTGAGTTGAAGTTATCGAAATTCGATAACCGTCAACTGTGATAATCAACAGTTGTTTATGTAAACAATTGCCGGCTGATAAGGATGTGTGCACACGTTGCTTTACGTGAAGAGAAATTGTTAGTTAAATTAATTTTAATAATATAATATAATTGCAGATAATTTTTAGTGGAAAAAATTAGAAATAATGCAAAAACACAAAAAATTATGGAAAAAAATTAATTCTACATCAATTAAGTGCTTTTGAGGCTTTAAAACTCGCTGGAAGTGGGTTGTTTTCAAATGTAATGAAAATTTGTATTCGAAAAAAAAAAAACAAATATTTACAAATACATTTAACAATATTTATATTAATAAAACAAATTTAATGTCAAACTCCTCAACTAGCATAAATAAATTTTTCGTTTTCGAAATATGCGCGCAACGAATTCTTCCACTATAGCTAATTTCGCATTTAATACAACTGATTATAACAATTTAACATCGACGGCGCAACAAGCAGTAAACATGCACTTCCGCATTAACCGCAAGCAGAATGTTGCTGTCGTGCTGCAAGAGCACAAAACTTTAATGATGCGTGCAACGTTTGGAAATAAACAGACAGTTGTGATGGCAGGCAGAGGCGCATGGAAAGTATACGCAAATGTATGTCATATTTAGATTAAACTTAAATTGACGAAACATATATACATACATACATATATACATATATAACATATACAAAAAATGCTCGGTGAAATTTCGAAATACAGAAAACGGATGATGCAGCGCGTAAATATAATACAATAAGCGTTGAAAAATAGAAACACAAAATACCAGTTAAAAGTAACGGCCAAAAACAGCAGAAAATTAATTTAGCTTGAGTACTAAATGATAATGAGAGATGTTTGTAGCAACAGCGACGGTTAAAATTGATTACAGAAAATAGCAAAATTTTTTAATTATATATAAAACTCCAAGCAATTGAAGTCACTGTTAGCAATGAGAAACAAATTTAGCTGTGAAAGAAAGCATAACTCATTTATCATTAATTTCCCCCAAAAGGAATTTCAATTCAATATTTAATTATAATAATTTATTGCTGCTTTCAATTTAGCTACGCCTCATTGACTTGTGCAAGCAAAAATTCCGCCTTGCGCTGACTCATTAATAAAAAATGCAATGGCAAATGAGACAAATGCCCCAGCCACAGCAGCCAATGACCCGTCGGTACAGCAGGTAAGGAATCAAGTGTTGGGAAATGTTGTATAGTCTAAGCAGCAGGTAACTTAAGCGTAATGGTTACGATAGAAATATTGTTAAGAAGCTGACTGATTGAACATTTTTTTTTTTTTTGCTTATTATTATTTTTTTTTGTTTTCTCAATTTTTAGCGCGCACATGTACATACATATCAACAGCTGACTCAAAAGGATACGTCACACGCTTGAATGGGCAGTAATCAGCAATAGTTGGAACATGTGCGGCTACAAGTTGCAGTTTATTGTGCGCAACAGTTGTGCGGCACGCTGACTAATGCGCAGAGCAATAAATGTAATAAAAAGCAAAAACCATAGAAATACATAGCAGCACATAAAAATTATATTTATTTAGCGACGCAAAGCTACAAAGTGTTGCGAGCGCTGATAAAGTAGGCTGTAGCAAACAAAGATATGAGGAATTTTGTTTTCGGCGGTATTATTAATGTAAAAACTACATATATGCATACAAAATGCATTGTTTGCAAGCAACCAACACTGTTCTATGCAGGCTGCTGAGCTTGTGTTGGCAATTACAAATTATTCAAGCATAATTAGTTGGTTATGTGTAGGTGGAGGAGTGGAGAATTAAAAATAAAGAATACATAAAAACGCTTTCCACATGCCGCAGGCAACTAACAATCAGCACTACTTCCTTTTCTCCGCATGCTCATAAGCCGTAAGCGATGATTTATCTCAGGTGTACGATTTAACTACAGCTCAAAGAATTCTAGCGCTGTTCCGTTTGTATGAATGCGGCTTTTGTTTGCTTGAAAATGCCATATCCGATTATGGATTTCTGGTTGTTTGTGGATTAAAACGTTTTTGTGGTGAAAGAAGGTAGGGCAATGGTAAAAGCGGATGCCAGAAGCGCAAAGCGACAGCGAGAATGCTCAAAAAATTATGCCCAAACCGGATGCAGCGCTGTGGGAAATACCACGAATTGTTGAGCAAACAAAATAATTGTTGGTGGTAAATAAAAACAAAATTTAAGAATTGCAAAAAATCTAATAAAAGAAATAAATAATAAAAATCACAAGAAATTCAATATCAAGAAATTTCGACAGCATCCTTTCACAAATTATATGCAAGATTCAAAATATAAAAATTTTAATTAGAAAAATTAAAAAGGAACTCTAATTTGTAAACAAAAATTTAAAGCCAATTAAAAATCAATTTTGCATTGCAATTTTGGTTGATTTATTTGTGTGCCATGAAATCTGCCATGATTTCCACTTAAAAATATGCGACTGACCCATACATATGCATATATGTATGTCTCTTATATTTATACCTGATATCTTATAGTTGGGGTCACACACAATGGTAACTCTGGGGCAAATGTACATATGTATGTATGTATGTCTATTCACGCGTAGTCTGTGAATGTCAAATGGCGCAGCAAGAGTAGAAGACAAAAGCAGTCAGTGAATAACCGTTTTAGCTCTTAGTATCCACAAAAAGTAAGCAAGCCAAACTCAAGTTTAAGCTGAGTCATAGCAAAAGTATGGCACTGGAAGTGTAGAAGCCGCGGCTTAAGCGCGCTTGTACCGACAACTGTGGCCGCAAACAAGATTTTAAGTGCCGCACTGTTAAGGTACATGCGCCGATAGGTTTTCGAAAGCTAGGTAAATAATAATAATTGTAATTAAATATATTCGATTTGGGAGAAGTTTTGTATTCAAAAAATCTATTTAAACTTAGTTTCATAATTTGCATTTAGTTTTTATATAATAACGGACGTTGATTTGAGTATACAAGTGGAAATATGCAGCTATTTTTTTATATATTATGTTTATGTATTATATT
>NW_017537045.1:56951-86219 GCF_001853355.1 Bactrocera latifrons | reverse complement strand
ATTTATTTTTACTTATTTATTTATTCTTTAATATTTTGTTTTTTTAATTATTGTTCAATATTTTTTAACGTTTTTATTTTTACTATATTCTATAATTTTTAATCAATATTACGCTTTCATCAAAGCCTCTAAGCATGTGGTCTTTTGTTTAGTTATTACCTAAGCACACATTAAAGAAGCAAATTTAGCATTGTTATTGTTGCAAACAGGTTTTAACATCACACACGTTTCCTAAGCAAATATTTTTATACTTTTTAGATTGTATCTGGTCAGACATGTTTTGTTTTCATTCACACAGTTATTTGCAAGTACATACATACATGTATGTATTTGTATACTATGTGCATACTTTTGACAGTCTCCTGTTAATCACCGTTAGTGTTAGCAAACGAGTTGTTTGATGAATCATTATAATGTGTTTGCAGTGTGATGTTCTCTGATTATTTACAAGTTTTCTTTTTTTTTGGTTTTTGGTTATAAAAGAAATATTTACGGAAAGTGTAAGAATGCGGAAGAAGTAAGTAAATAAATTAAAATATGCAATATTAATGCATTTTACTATTTAATTTTTTTTTAATTAGTACCGGTGAAATTCTTGCATTGAATCTGCACAATAATATAGAGAAATATTAAGGAAGCACCTACAGGCACTACGAATATTTTTATTGATAACAAATACAACAATATAATAATCTATAAAAAAAAATTGAATGCACATTTCATTGCCGCAACCCGTTCCAAGTACAATTACCGTTCCAAATACAATTACTTATTATTCTACAATTTTCACATATTATTACGTGACTATAATAATGCAATTTATTAGAAGTTCCTAATTAGTAATACATTCGTAGATTTTTGCTTGGTTCTCGGATGTAATACCTTTGCAACGTATAACTTCTTTTTACAAAAAAACAAAAATACTTATAAAAAAATAATAATTATTATTAATTGCGTTCTAATATTACAGCAGCAAAGTCTGTTTTATAATGCACGTAAAAGAAAGTTAGCAAATAGTTTTATTATAAAGAATTATAATGTTTTAAATGTAAGAAATCCCGAATTTACTAACTTTCGGGATCCCGAAACTGCATTTGTTATTTTTCGACAAATATTTTGTATAAATACAACCAATTGTTCATTGCATCTGAATAATTTTCGGGATCCCGAAAAATGTATTTGTCAATCCCGAAGTTTCAAACTAAGTTATAAAAAAAAAGTGCGAAATATGTTGAAAATAACATTCGCTAATACAAATTTTTCATAATTTTTTTTTTTTTTCAACAACAATCCCCATTATTAAACCTTTCATACACATCGGACAGTCAATTTGAGGGCTGCCTACGACAATGACGTGAACTTAATTGGATTTCGTTATATTCTATTATTGTTATTTTAACTCCTTTTCCAAAGTTGAAAGGCAGCACCATTGAAAGGTAATTTAAAAAAATAAGAGCAACTAAAAGCTGTCTGCATAGGTGCAAGCGAAAAGCGGCTTAAAAGTTAAACAAAACTATTCTTTCAATTTGAGTTAAGATTTTCGTAATCGAAATAAACCATACATATAAAGCGGCGCAGGTGGCAATAGCCATGTGAGGTAATCGAATTATGACACTGCATTTATCATTATTTTCCTGACATACATACGCAACAACAATAACATATATAATATAATATAACTATATAGTTATGGTTAATTAAGTGAAAGAGTTGAGCAAATTCACGGAAGTGTGGCAATACAAAAGATATGAATGGCAAAATGCGACCCTGATATATCCGAGGTTTGTTGGAATAATGAATCAGAAAAATTAAAAAGTGTTTGTCAAAAAATAAATTTTTAAGGCTTTTGTGATTTCGGGATTGGTGGTTTATGTTCGGGACCAGTGGTTTCGAGTTTAGAAAATATTGATATGCGTAAAGTTGTAGCTCAATTTGTCTGTAAAAAATTTTGGTATGAGAATCTTTTTTTCGGAACTGAAAGACTTCTTTTTATTTCGGGTTTGAGAGCCTTTAGGTTAGAAAATTGTTTACTTCATATTAACACTGAAAATTTATTGTTGCAACTGACTTAAAATGTAATAGCAGAATTTTTTTGAATTTAACACCATGTTCAGACCGAAAATTTAAAAGATTAGATTACAGTTAAGCATTTCATAACCCAACAGTGTTCTCACTGCCGTTAGAAAGATCAAAAAACAGCTGTTATTGTCATTCTAGAATAAAAGAAAAGATTGTCATATAGTATTCTGAGATAAAAGCTGTCATTTTTTTAATATTTTCCATATAATAGAAACAATGGATGCATTTTTTTCGTTTGTGTTTCAAATCATTTCGATGAAATGATTTTGAACTGTCATTTTGTATGGCGAAATCTTGATAAATTTATAGGATTAGTGCGATCAACCACTCAACAGCCGAAATCGTGTGATTAAGTGTCGGTCTGAACATGGCATAAGTTCCATTCTTGCATTTCGGGACTGTCAAATTTGAGGTTAGAAATGATTTTCAAACAAAAATATCACATAATTATGTATAGTTCTACATAAGAAACTCATAGAAAATGGTGTAGCAACTGCTTTAAACTTTAACAGAAGGAACTATTTGAATTTGAGATCTATTATAAAATTTTATATTTTACGGAACAGTTAAATTTGAGGTTAGAAATGGTAAAAAACACAAAATACTTGAAAGCTTCCTAGCTAAATCTGATAAATTTTCATTTCGGGACCTTATGGATTATTATATAGTTTGAGATTTAACTTTTTGAGGTTAGTAAGCATTTTTTACATTTTGAAGTTGTAATAAACAAAAAAGACTATCTCAAATTCTTCGTCATTACATTCCCTAAAGAAATTGAAAAGTGTGAAAGCTTAAAAACCACTCAAGTTTATCGGCACATTTTCGCATTTAGATTACGAATATTACGCAGGAAAATAAATGCTAAATAAAAGACGCAGAAACAACAACTTATCTTATCATTGAAAAGTAAACATAAGAAAGCATTGTTATCGATATAGCAAAAAGGCATTACAGACGTAAAAATTGCAGAATATTTTTTCAGCTGCGCCGATTTTTTCAGTGGCGGCGATTTTTTGGATTGTTTATTTATATATTATAAATTTTTTCCCAAATTTCACCCGATCTTATACCTACATATATCACCTATAAAAAAATTCTCATTCCCAAACAGAAGGCAGTAAACGTGTTCATGAAACAAAACTCTAGCTTTGTCCGTTATCAAATTTATGCTCATCGGCGCTTACGTTGCGCCTTACGCTGCGTAATTACGTCTAATTTGTTTTGGCTAATCAATCATTTTATTGTTTTTGTGTCACTGTCAAACCATCCGCCGTAACATAGATAAGCGCACATGTGCGGTGGCTCCTAACGAGCCGACAGTGCCTGTTACAAAAGTACATGACGGCTACGGTTGCATTGGCGTCGCGTTTGTCATTTCGTTTAATATTTCTACTTATTTTTGCTTTTTTCTGTTCTTTATTGGCTTGGTTTTAGGCCTTTATCTTTCATATTTCTATCAATACAGCTGTTCGTGTTGTTGTTTCGTCTATCGGCGGGTACTTTTTGGGTGTTTATATGATTTGTTGTAGTACTATTTAGGGCGTCGCTTGATAAGCGTTTATAAGTTGATAGATAACTGTTTTGGGCTTGTAAGTGTTACCTTGAAAACAAACTAACACAAGAAAAAAAATTCGAAACCTCACAACGAATGATATATAAATATATCTCTGAACCTGCAAGACATGTTGAGATTTCCGAGAGTGGAAAGGCTTCCTTGCTGAAGATCACCACATTTACCACAAATTTTTCAGAATTTCATATATGTATGTTGGGTCTCTATTAAGGTTACCTGAAATTCCGCACAGTTTTCGAAAGCTAGTTTGGGGCACGAAGAGTAAATACAATTGCAAGAGCCTAACCTAAACCTCGATAACTATTTTTGAGAAGGCGTTGGCAGTTAAAAAAAAAGCCTTTGTAGGTAGACTAAGGGCTCAGGAATAGCTCAGCTAAAGTATGAATGACATTAAGAGCGCCCACAGTATATAAATATGTGTTAGATTACCCGCTGAGTGAACGCTTAAAGCCGAGCCGGGAGATTTACACATTAACGGTAATATCTCAAGAGCTCTTAACTTTACTGGAGAGTTTCGGTACTCTTCTTTTCATGATCAAAAAAGTGCAATTACTTCACTACTTTCTACTTCTTTCACTTAAACTCACCCGAATGATGTCCTGCATCATCGTCGTCCGTTGTGCCGGCCACTCTCAGGAGCTGCTGACTACTACAGCTAGTGTCGAGCTGACGCAACGAGCTATCCTGTTGTTGCTGATGATGCGATTCATCCGCTGCCGAGCAGTTCAATGGTATATCCAATATTTTAAACCGTTCGCGTATTAAGGTTGTACAACGTTCCGAACGAAAATACGATTCGAGCTCGTCCAGCGCTAACGGACACACATCATAATTCAAATAGAAGTCCTTACCCCAACTACCCGAACAGTCCACTATCCAATTACCGGTCATATTAGCTGACGACGACTGTTGTATATTCTGTTGATGTTGACTGGCGATCGATTTGAGTAGCGAATTATTACGCGACAATTTCGTTGAATGAGCGCGACGTATAAAACTCAACGATTTCTTTGGCGGTGACGTCACCGTTTGCGTTTGTATAACAGTCGCGTTTGGTGGTGAGGTAATCGATGTATCCGAACTGAAACTTTTCGTTGCCTTCGATTTGCTTTGTTCCAGGCTCGTTGATGCCGAGCTCGTATTGCTAGTGGGTAACTTTGATGTGGACTTGAGTAGGAATAAATGTTTGGGTGGAAAAGTTTGTGTAATCAACGATGTAGACGCACTGTGCGCGAGCTTGTTGGCATCTTTACTCTTAACAGCGCCGCTAACGTTGTTGTTTGTTGTAGCACTAGCGCCTATATGACTGGCAACACTACCACCAAATAAATTATGATGTACCTTAGTTAAGGGACCGATTAGGCGTGCTGTACGCGAGGTGTTCGTACCGACCGCGCCACCACCCGTCGTTTTTGTAGTTTTCGTTTGACACGTACCACTCGTACTGCACTCGTCAAACAATGTCTCCGACTGTTGTAGTACAACTGAAGGGGATAAATTTTGTGGGAGCGTTTTGGACTTGGCGCGCAATAACAGCGGTGTGGCGTTTGCATTGGGTTTGACAGCAGCTGCGGCTACGCTCAATAGGTTGTGCTGTTCCACACTCGGTACCGATAAGATATTCGTTCGCGAACGTGATTTCATCATTTTGATCGGCGTCGATGTGTTCGTTTGTATGCGACTTATCTCTGAATCATCGTCGTCGTCGTCGTCGTTGTCACCATCGTTACGATTGTCATCGGTATCCATATCCGAATGCGGTAACGATTCGTCGTCAACAACATCAATATCAGAATCGTGCGCATCTATGTTACGCCAGTTGTCCGCACGCCTGCCAAGTTTTGTTGTACGCGCACTATTACTGTTATTATTAATATTTTTATTAACGCTGCTCGTCGCCGGTTTGCCGGGCGTTGGCTGTGTTCTCGAACTGCGCGCCTGTTTGTTGGGGGTCGCCAGCACGATATCGTCCTCATTGAACTCGACCAAATTGCTTTGTGTTTTCGTTGGCGTCGACTTGTTGCTTGCGTGCGTCGGCTGTGCGATTTGTAATTGCTCGTCGTCCAAACTTATGCCATTTAGCACGATACCATAACGTTTGGTCTTGGCATTCACGCTTGCTTTTTGCATTGCCTTGCTGCTCGGCAACGATGCGGTTGTAGCATTGCTATTTAGAGAGCTTTTACTGCTTGTGCTGTGTCGTTTTTCGGACTTTTGCGTTAAACGACTTAGCTTTAATTTCTCTTTGCCGGCGTTTTTGGTGACCTCAGACGCGGTTATCGATTCCGGCACATCACTGTCCTCTTCCAAATCTGTATCGACGGTGGTACCGCTGATTGTCCAATTGAAGCCACAGGGTGGTGACATTTTCTTCGCACTATTGCGCTTCACTACACCACTACCGGCGCTACTGCTGTTGCTACCACTGGCACCGAAACCCAAAGTACTGTTCGTGCGTTCGAAAAGCAGTGCCGCCACCTTCGATTCGCTTGCGTTCTTCAACGAGGTCGACTTCTTCAAATTATTGTTATTGCTATTCTTTTCAGCTTTGCTTCTGCTGCCACTTCCGCTAGCGCTAGCGCTACCGCTACAACTCGAAACGCTCTTACGTTCCGGCGCTGTGCTCGTGCTTGTATTGGAGGCGCTCGACTGTCCGCCTAGACTGCTGGTATCTGCGTGCACTAAACTATTGCTGCTCGCCGGCAAGTCGTTTGACTGCCTGGAGGTCGGCTCGTTGTGATCGTCGTCGTCCTCAATGACAAGCGGTACGTAGAATGTCGAACGGCGCCGTTGTTGCTTCTCCTCAGCGTTTGCGCTTTGACTTTGGTTATTTGTTGTTACTGCTGTGGCAGTTGGGGGTGTGGCGTGCGCCTTGCTGGCGCTCGCTGGCGTACTCTGCAATGTATCTGTATTGTTATTGTTGTTGTTGAATTTTTGTGGTGTTGTTTCAATGGCTTGCAACATTTTTGTGGCACTTTGTGTTTATTGTTTGTGTGCAGTGTTGTGGGTTAAGTGCGTTTATGGCTATGACAGAGCGCAGTCATGCTTGATTATGTGCGTAAATATGCGCTTTGGCGTCGGAAAAAGTGCGTTTATGGGGTAAAAGGCTGTTGAGTGGCAGCTGATTTAGCGACTTCAATTAATTACACTATTTTTTAAATAATTATATCAACAATACAAATGGCAAATGATGACAAAGATGGTTGTTTTTGGTTTCAATTTTTTCCAATTAGATATAAATTACACTCTGTTGGTCTTTACTTAATAATAATTTATTTCTGTTTAAAAAATGTTTTATTTTCAAAAATATATTAAAAACACTTAAACTTTTTGGATCTCAAGCACAAAAAAGGTGTTTTTAAATTTCTAAAAATTTCAAATTCTAAAAATTTAGATATTTCTTTGGAACACAATTTTTTTTGTTTTTTTTTTTTTTGCTTACTCTTACCAACCTCTTAAAAAACCAATTTTTTTTTTTTTATAATTTTTAGATTTTTATAACACAGTTGCCTAAATTATCAAACAGTCGCGAAATTCTTTATTTTTACACACACATCACAACACCACAGTATTTTCAAATTCCTTAGTTTCCACAGAAATTCTCTGCAATTGGCTTTAAATTTGTTCTTACGCCTGCAACTGGTTTCCAGAGCGCCCTCTTTGTTTGTACTTATACTATTTTTGCTGTTTTTAAACACTTCTTCGTTGCACTTTTGCAATCTAAACTTACATTTTATAGCACTTCCTGGTAGTTTACAAGCATGTGCTTATTTTCGCTTTGGCTAATTTATCGCACATCAATTTCAATATTTTATTCTTGATATTTTATCTTTGGTTTTCCACTATACACTTTATACGCTTTTGTTTTTGTTGTTAACAAGAAATTCAAAACACGTTTTGCGTTTACTCCACACTTGTATTTTTTTGAATTTTATTTCTTTTTTCTTATCACATTTTCATAAGCTGCACACAGCAAGCGAATGGATTGAAAAGGGCATAAAGCAGAAAACAGAGTATACAGCTAGCTTTGCTTGGCTTTCGTGCGCTCTAAACTTCACTTTAAAGCGGTAAACGCTATTCTTCTGATTGATAATTCTGTTATTTAAATAGTTATAACAATATATTAAATTAACTGTTTTATAATTATCGTAAATTAAAAGATTATTCCACAATTTTATATGCAAAGAATTATGCGCGTTTATATTTTCTTTGTATTTGAACCGTCTCCTGTTACACTCACATTCGATCTTAACACCGTCTCACACTCAACTGACAATTCAATACACAGAATTCCATGTAGTGAGTGCGCGAGCTGCGAACTGAGCAGTCGAGAAAATAGTGAAGTAGTCGGAAGTTGTGCAGTCTTTGAGTTGACTGCACTGGGAGAGTGTGTCACTCATTAGCTCGATCGTTGGCACTAACTCTTTTGAGTGAATTTGTTTCCAATAGCGCTTCCAATCTGTGTTGCCCAATTGGTTGGAGTCATAATGTTATATTGACGAGATATTTTAAGGTTTCAATAAACTTAACTCTAATTTTTATTATGAAATAAATGTTTTAAAAATATAGATTGTAAATAGGAGTAAAAATCTGCAATAGAAAATAAATGTACAGTGATTCATATAAATAATAACGGTAATAGAAAGCACAGTTCAGCTAAGAAAGTCAACTTATTTTAAGTTCAAAGAGATTTTTCATTTTGCTGCTAATTTAACTATAAAGTGGAAAATATTACTTTTATGAGCAGAGCTTTATTTAGCGGCGGAACTGTAACTCGGAATATAAGTAAAAACTCTGAGATAAAGCAATCTTCAGCCATAATTATAAGAATTTTTAGATAAGCCCACATTATTTCTCTTGCAAAAATATCGACAAAAATATTATGGAATCGGTACAAGCATTTTCGGTGAGCACATTCTTAGAGAATAGTCTTCAAATTGTTGAAACAAGTCAGCTTCAGATGAGCACTATTCGGGAAGGTTTTAAATAATTGTTTAAAAAAGGTTTTTTACGACAATAAAGTTTAAATGGCGTTTCTGCGATTTGTAAAAGGTTTAAGTACGAACCACAAAACACGATATGACACTTGGGATGGTTAGATGATTGGCTCAGAGGTGAACATTTGCCTAAATATGAAGTAGGTAGTTTTTATAAATAATTATATATGTATTTTTCCTATAAAAAACGAATTGTCTTGCTCTGGCATTGTCTTGTTCGTGGTAGTTCAATAGAATTTAATGGGCTCTAACTCTTCTGACTCCAAGAATATAATTGAAGTACACGTTTTTGTCACATTCGCATAAGTGAACAACTCCCGCAGCTGGACAAAAACACTACTCCGGTCCAGCTATGATGAATTTCACTGTATTTATTTTTTGTAATAAGTGGCAACATCTTAGCAAAATAGAGATTTACAGCTATTAGCTAAAAATTCATCGTTCTACTGCAAGCATAGCAGCGCTCATTTTGAAGAAATGAAAAATTTCTTACAAAACAACTATAAAAAACAAATTACTACGTTTGTATTTCGAAAAATCCGGTTTTGCGGCATAAACACACAGCAAAAGGTACATAAATACGTGTAAACCGCAGCAACACAGCACAACTTCCAGTGGCTTTGTTATTAGTTTTCCGAGTCACAAAAGTCGCGCTCAATATCACTCGCTGCGCTCTTCACTACGAGAACGGCACTTTTGAGTTGTTGCCTTATTAATGAGTAGATATTGGCTATTGGTTATGTTTATAGCTGTGTAGTTTTGTATGCCTGCATTTCGAATATTTTTTCTTGTTTCCATGGTTTTGTTATGGTCTCTAATTTATTCTTGTTCACTGTTATGCATTTTTCTTATACAATATTACATGAGTTTTATTTTATTTTTCGACTTTAATTCTTTATCTTTTACAACGCTGGAGTTGAGCATTCTGTTGGTTGTGGAAATATTTTTATATTTGTTTGGTAAGTCTTTTCTGTATGTATCCCATACATTTTGTATGAAGAAATGTTATTTTGAAATTGTGTATTGTGTATTGTGAAGTGGTGCTGTAAGCGCAAAATGTGCGATCAAGTAGCTTCACATGATTGATCATTACCGCTTATGATAGTAATTTTTAAATTTTTGTGCGATTTGAAAAATATTTTTATGATAAATTATCGGCAGGTAGTAATTATATAATTATTGTTGGTGTAGAAGAAATATATACAACAATGCATACATATGTAAATATATACAGAGCGTATATTATACATACGTATTACACATACATAAATACGTTTATCCAATATGCACACAAAAATAGTTTAATACAAGTTACTCATCATCCCCGTCCTGATGAGTCGGCTTTACGAGTTATCGAGAGAAAGATTTTGCGGAAGATTTATGGTTCTTTGCGTAATGCCACAGTCTATGGAACGATGGCCAGTACGTTGGCTGGGTCATGTCGTTCGAGTGGATGAAAACACTCCAGCTCTGAGAGTATCCAACGCATTACCCAACGGGGAGGTGGAGAAGGACTTGGCTACACATGGAATCTCCAATTGGCGCTAAACAGCGAGAAGGAAGCCATATATACAGCGCACTCGTGTCAAAGACCATAAAAATTCGGAAAAGTGCTTTTGGGCTCTTCTGTACAGGCAAGGAGAGGCTGAAAGCAAAAGCGCGATATAACGTGACGATCGGGATATGTAGCGAAATTGAGGGTTAAAGTCAAACCTCAAGGAAGAAGAGGTGAAACAGTTTATTTAGGCCAGAGAGAAGGTGAAAAACTGCCGAGTACATTTCGCCATACGCAACTAGTGTAAAGCCTTGGATACAGCATTTGCGGATGCATTGAGCAGTACACCGCTGAAAAGAGGCAGCGTCCGGGCAGTGTCGAAAAAGCGAAAGTGCACGGACGTAGCCGATAAGCTGAACGTTAAGCACGTGAACGACAAGTCAACAAACTACAAAGCGCGGCGATAACTAGTGAAACTGCGAAACGAGAAGTGATCGTAGCGCTAATCGAACGCAGTAACCCGCTGGGACAGATGTAACAGGAACGGTGGAAAAAAGTAGATGTTGAGCTATGAAAAGCTCTCTTCTCGAGGATGAACTCAGAGCCAAATGCACACACGCTGTCATTTGATGGAACAGGATGTTTTAGCAGAGTTAAAGTCTCTAAAAACAGGGATGAGCTGTCTCTGACGTGACTGAGGGAAACTGTCAAAACGCTTTTGAAACTTTGGGAATATTCAAAACAGGTTCCTTTAATGCTTATTTTTTTTTCATACAGATAAAATATTTTTTCAGGGAAGATGACTGCAAATTACAATTCAATTTCAATTTCCTACAAAATCAACAAGATATTTTTCAAGCAGTTGGAAGTGAGATATAGTACATATGTATGTATATGCATTTTTTTAAGTAATTTGTTGGCCCATATATATTCCATACATACATATATGTTGCACATAATTATTTCATAATAATTTTCAATCAGATTCGGCAGTTTTTCGATATTTCCTGCCGTGTAAAATATATATGATGTATGTGTGTGTGTAAGTATATAGAATATAGAAAATGTATGTGGTATATCATATGACAATGATATCGCTTATATAAAGATACATAATTATCTCCATTAATTTTAGTTTTCTACACCGCAAAAATAACTCAACTGCGACCAAATTACATCTTCGGAAAAAAGTTTGTTGCCTTATCCCAAAAAAAAAAAAAAATAATAATAATAATGATGAATAAAAAATAAATTCAGCTGCCCTTTCTATGCATATATACCATTGTACATATAGTATATAAGTAATCGCGCTATGCAAATGAGCGGAATCGAAAAGAAACCCTCGCTACTTGTCTTTGTTAGGGCAAGAGAAAATGATTAAATTTTCAAAAATAAAAAAAGCTAATGCCCGAAAGGGGAAACCCATACACTACTTAAGCAATAATATGTGCTTCCTTTACTTCTGTAGGCCATGCTATTAACACTCACTACAACTGCATCCTGATGCGCCGCTTGATCCCGTTGACGCATGCAGCGTGTCGCACTGGGCGGCGATCGCGCGCTGAGATAACATACCCGAACGTAATAGGGATAGTATATATAGGCGACTTGTGTAATGAGACTAAGCAAAGCGGATTATTTTTGTTAGTTTCTATGTATGGCTCCATAGCTCAATGATTCGCTTGCGCACAATGGGCTTAGAAGAGCTGGAAGTTATGTGATTATTTCATTATAATGCTGAAGGGTTTACTAGAATTCAATAAAACCATTGAGATCGTTGCGATCTTCGTATAGAACTCACGTTTGACAGTCACTCCCACTTTGATTTTTCTCATTATTCGTAAGTGAAAAGCAGATGTTACGTAAAAAATCTCTTCTCTAGCGTATGAGTTCAGTTCATTGAACAAGTACACCAGATTGAATCCGTTATCCACAAGGTGAGTTTTATATTCTAAAAATTAATGGAATTTCATAGAAAAACTTTTAAAAATTTAGTTACTAGTAGTATACATATGGAATCTAGATATCGTTTTTTTTTTAACTTTCGAGATCCCGAAAACGCGAAAGACATTTTTCCAGATCTAGAACATTTTACTCATTTTGATTCACCACGTCATGTAATGTGAAAACAACGTTCTTCTGTAAAGCTTTTCGGGATCCCGAAATAGTGAAAAGCTTTTTTCGGGATCCCGATGCTTATATTTTTAATTTATCACAAAACTAAAACTGCTTGTTACTATGATGATCATGAAAGGATTAGTAAAGATTCCCCAACAAAGACCATACATAAATCATACATACACTACATAAATCCCACCGCAGGCCAGAAAGATTGATTTGAAGCTGTCATTTAAACTGAATACTGAAAATTGTCAGACTCTAGGTATTTTCAGAAGGTTTGTGTAATTCAAAAGTATATTAATAAGTAATATAGCCATATGATCTGCTCACTACAATGATTATTAACTCATTAAGAAAATCCTAGTGAAAGTTGCTAGGATCTCAAACGTAGACCAAACTAAATTCTTTTAGAACATAAAGACAGATTTGAATATATCGAGCTCTGCTTAATTTCAAAGGAATTCCTTCATAATTCAAAAGTCGTGTAGTATATGTATATGTACATATGTATGTTTGTATAATAAAGAAATATTTCGGGATCCCGGATAGTTAACATTATAGTTACGGGATCCCGGTAGCCAAAGCATATTTGAATTCACTATAACACAAAATCTTGTGCATAATATATCCTTTGATTAAAAAAAAAATTTCGGGATCCCGATATTAAGAACTAAATTTTTCGGGATTCCGAAAATTTCGAATATCATAATGCATTTTAAATTAAATTTTTTCTCAAAATGTAAAATCCCGAAATCAAGAAATTCCTTTTTCGGGACTTCGAAAATTTCGAATATTATAATATATTTTAATACACTACAGCAATAAATCTGTTTATTACCGTGATCAACATCTCTGAATAGAAAAAAAAATTTTTTTTGGGAAGATTCAGTTCACAGAACACATGGTACCGTATTACATACAATAATTCCATAGCGACTGTTTTATGAGTTTAATTCGGCATCGTGTATAAAGGCTTAGATTGCCTTTGGCTAAACCCATTTTACTTACGTGTCATGCAACTATAGATATCTACAACAGTTTTTTGCACTGTTAGTCCAAGGGCTAACTGGTAAATATCGGGTGATTTTTTTGAGGTTAGGATTTTCATGCATTAGTATTTGACAGATCACGTGGGATATCAGACATGGTGTCAAAGAGAAAGATGCTCAGTATGCTTTGACATTTCATCATGAATAGACTTACTAACGAGCAACGCTTGCAAATCATTGAATTTTATTACCAAAATCAGTGTTCGGTTCGAAATGTGTTTATCGACAAATTTTGTTCAGCGATGAGGCTCATTTCTGGTTGAATGGCTACGTAAATAAGCAAAATTGCCGCATTTGGGGTGAAGAGCAACCAGAAGCCGTTCAAGAACTGCCCATGCATCCCGAAAAATGCACTGTTTGGTGTGGTTTATACGCTGGTGGAATCATTGGACCGTATTTTTTCAAAGATGCCGTTGGACGCAACGTTACGGTGAATGGCGATCGCTATCGTTCGATGCTAACAAACTTTTTGTTGCCAAAAATGGAAGAACTGAACTTGGTTGACATGTGGTTTCAACAAGATGGCGCTACATGCCACACAGCTCGCGATTCTATGGCCATTTTGAGGGAAAACTTCGGAGAACAATTCATCTCAAGAAATGGACCCGTAAGTTGGCCACCAAGATCATGCGATTTAACGCCTTTAGACTATTTTTTGTGGGGCTACGTCAAGTCTAAAGTCTACAGAAATAAGCCAGCAACTATTCCAGCTTTGGAAGACAACATTTCCGAAGAAATTCGGGCTATTCCGGCCGAAATGCTCGAAAAAGTTGCCCAAAATTGGACTTTCCGAATGGACCACCTAAGACGCAGCCGCGGTCAACATTTAAATGAAATTATCTTCAAAAAGTAAATGTCATGAACCAATCTAACGTTTCAAATAAAGAACCGATGAGATTTTGCAAATTTTATGCGTTTTTTTTTTTAAAAAAGTTATCAAGCTCTTAAAAAATCACCCGATATAATCACCTTTATAATTCCCTCGGCCACTGATACCTATTAACTGCCAACTGCAATTGCAGTGCCAAGCTGCGACCGCATTTAATGCCAATTTCAACCCTAAAAGTAAACAGCCATACATACATACATGCATATGCACTTATATAGTAACAAGTATGCAGTGCAATCAAAAGGGAAAAATTTGAAAAAAAAAAAATTGCAAAAATATAAAAGTAGGCAAAAAATGAGCGCAAAGCTGTATTTTAAAAATAAATAAAGGCGCAGCATTGACAGGGAAAATATGTTGCATTCAACGAGGTGCGTACTTACTACAGTACACACATGCATACACGCGCGCTACGTGCTAAAAATACGTCAGGCCCGCATTGGGTATGCGGTCGAGCAGCGCATTACAGCAACAATAGCGAAAAAGTGTCAATGCAGCAAAAGCAACGACAAAAAATTAAAAAACAAAAACAATGGCAGAAAAATGTATGCCAAACATGCCACATGCAACGCGTTGCAGTTTTTTGCGAATTAAATTTTGGTGCCTACAAATATTCAGGAATGCGTCGTCCCTTGCTGACATGGTGGAGGATAAGCTTATGAGGCACACGAGTCAGCAGGGTGGGTGAGTAGGTGTGGCGGTAATGCTTTAACAATATTATACTTTTAATGCTGTTATGTTTGCATTTTACGTTTTTTAGGTAACAAAGCACGTCTGCGTTCGTCAACGAGAGAGTGTAAAAGTGAAATTGGCAAAAGGAAACAATCGGTGCCCTCTTCAGAAGGCAATTTGAGTTTGAAAGGATGTAATTATTGCTAATAATGGAGGGTGAAAGGAAAGAAAACAAAAAAAAAATCCAACAAACAAAAAATCAAAAATATATACCCACATATACACAGCTGTCATTGTAGTGTTCTAATTGACAGGAGATACTTAAAAACAACGCTAATGTTTAACACGAAAATATTTTTATGGAACATATGCTTTGTATGTTGTCTTACAAATTTACTTTCGAATTGGCTTTTTATAAACTTAAAAAATATTGACAGTTGGCAACTCTGTATAAAAATTATTAAATTATTGTCAATTTTAAAATCTGCTAATTATTCATAAATTTCTCAATTTGAATTCTTTTTATATTATTCCACAAATTACGCAAAATCTTGCTTTTTGATTGACTGTTGGCAACCCTATTTAAAAATTAATGGCAATATTGACATCCTTCCATTAATCCTACATTTGTCAATAAGAATTCTTTAATTTCCATACAGTTAAGGTAAAATTTACATAATTTCTGACAGTTGGCAACTCTATTGATAAAATGTATGGCAGTATAAATTCGTCTAACTAAGCATTAATTTCTCAAATTGGGCTCTTTCGACAACTTTTCCACAAGTTACGTATATTTTACCAATTTTGAAAGTTGGCAACCCTTTGCAAAATATATAGTAAATTTTAAAATCTAGTAACTAATCATTAATTTCTCAACTAGAACACTTTATATATTTTCCACGCAAAAGCTCGCATATTTTCCACCTGGCAACCCTATGCAGAAAGTAATGTTAATTTTGAAATACTGTGCTTAGTTATTATTTTCTTTTATTTAAATTCTCGTTTTATATTACCGCAATTTTTTTTTAATTCTTTTAATAATTATATATAGTTAGTAACCCTGTTTTCAAATATGAATAAAAATAAATTATAAAATGTTATTTTTTTTTTCATTTATATCCGCTAACATTCTTACGAAGTGGTGAATATTTAGTTAATTGTTACTTTAGATGGCAACCCATCGTGCGATTCTGTACTGTGATACAGTATCAAGTCTCTAAATTTGATAGAGACAATTTTTGAGACTTGAGACGATTTTGCTATTCTGTAAGTGACAGTCACAAAATCTATTACATTTAATAATTCRGAGATGCTTTTAAACTTGGATGAAAATAAATATGTCGATAACAAAAATTAAATTTTCTATAACATAGTGAAAAAAGATAATTATCATACAAAATAAAATTATATGTTGATTTGGTTTCATAATATTTTCGAAATTTTTGTAAAATTGATTTATTTTTAACCTTTTTGTGTTTGAGTTGCTTACAAAATATAAAAAACTTACAATCGATTATTATTAATGATGATCTCTGCTCAGTATATTCGAAATGGCAGACAAGAGTTCTTTTTGGTTTTGTGACTTGCTAACTACCAGGTCTCAAACTTGAGGCAGTATTTTGAGGCTAAAGCTAGAGACTGTTTAGTAAATAGTAACTAGTCACAAACTGAGATTTTACCTCAAAATGTATCAAATAGAGACTAGAGACTGGTTACCGAATCCCGCTATTAGAATGATTTAGATATTTTTGCCTTATCTATATCAATATCTATGTCTATATCTATATCTATATCTATATCTATATCTATATCTATATCTATATCTATATCTATACAGCTACATATGTGAAACGTCATAGAACATTGGTCCCGTTCATATTTCGGGAATTAAATTATGGGTGCGTCTGAAAACAACGGCTATGCTGGCTAGGTCATGTGGTCTTAATGGATGAAAACACTCTAGCTCTGAGAGTATTTTACGTAATACCTGCCGTGCGAAGCTAGTGAAGAAGAAGATCTGCACTCCGTTGGAAAGACCAGGCGAAAAAGGACCTTGCTCTACTTGGAATCTCCAATTTAAGGCAAACAGCGAAAGAGTAACCGTGTAAGCAGCAATAAAGAAGAGGAGGAAGCGTCTGAAAAGGTATTACCTGAAACCTGATTTACTGCGCAGCACTTATTATTCGAGGAAAAAAGTTATTTACACCGCAACCGATCGTGCGTGTAATGAAATTTTGAAGAAACAGCTGCCAACTGGGCTTACCAAACATACCGACAGACAAATGTAAATAATACATACATACATACAATGATAGTGGAGCAGAATTCAAATACTAAAAAAAAAACAGAGTAAATGAAAAGCCAAGGTTCTACTCTTTATCCAGCAGTCAAAACACCACGAGCAACAGCACCAACGCAGGCGAACGCAAAGTTTTCAACATTCTTGGTTTTTGTTACTTGCCTTTGCTTTATTCTATACGAAAATTCCTGTTTTTGTTTCTTTACTTACCCTTCTTCTTTACACCCTTCCTTAGCTAGTTTGCATCGAGACTTTTATTGGCGATCGCATTACAACGCTGCGCGTATCAGGCAGGATCACTTGAACGCTGACGATCAGCTAAGCCAAGAGACAAAACGAATGCCTTTCATTAGCGCTCTGCTGCTACTTTGCTTGCTTTTCTTTCAAGTGCTCGCGTTATAGAGTTCTTAGCGCTCGCTCCAAATGTTTTGTTTATTTTACAAGGATCCCCTGCTGCGTCCTTATTGCTGGTACTACGTATTATTTCCTACTGTTTGTCGCTTGCATAGATAATTTTCAATTTTTCCGCTCTTTTTTTTAAATATGCCTTTGTTGTGAATTTATGACGCATTACAAATTATTGAAGCATTACGCGCAGAAAGCGGAATGGAAGATATACGGTTCAAAACAGGATCTAATTAAAGGGATTTGTACATGAATTAAGCCGTAGAAAGATAAGGATTTTAAGGGTCGCAGAAATGTCTGCATGACAGCAAGCTGAACAGAGATTGACTATTAGATTTTGAAAAATTTTGGATAGCAGTCAAAAACTAAGGCGCCAGTGATATCGGCGAGGTGATTGATCTCGCTTGATTCTTCCAAACTCAGCATCATACTTAAAACATGTTGGATCTGCTTAGCCCGTCCATGTATTCAACGTTTTTTAATAGATCGGCAGGTTTTCATGAGAACTGTATTCAACTCTGTACCTTTGACAGTTTCATAAGTCAGGTGGTTTATAAAATAATTCCTAGATACAAAGTACAAGCCTGTGCTTGAGTGTCCTCCTCCTTGTCAGTTACAGACAGACAACTTAGACTTGTTGTAGCAATGATCATCCGTGAATTTTAATTAGTGTTCAATGCGGATCTGAAGCCGGAACTCTCACGATTTCGAATTTGGAAAGAAAATAATTCAAGTTTTCATATACTGTGTCAAAATGGCGGAGAAATCCGGGCAGAAGTATGAACTTTCACTTCATTTTGGCTGTAATATTCGGACTGATCTTTGGAAGTAAAGTATTAACGTTAAGCAACCAATCTCAGCGATCACACAGTTAACAGGTTACTCCTGCAATGATCTCTAGAGAACACTATGGATGTTTTAATGAAAGTTAGATCGGATTGCGAGCGTAATGTTCGTATCTTTGATGCTGTTTAATGATATCCGGGGATTTTCAAACACCCAATTTGCTTTGCATTCGATTTTTTCCCCGTCCAGTGTATGCAAATTTCCAGTATACGAACTGAACATGTGCTTGGCTGAGTCTTTTTCTCAATTTGACAGTTAGTGTAGAACTTCCTTCTACACAGTCCTTACTGGTTTTCGTTTTTTAATGGATTTTTATAAGCAAATATGAAACTAGCGTGCTGGAATTCCTTAACTGGGCCGCTTTTCAATATGACCGGCTGAAAGGCGCTGAAGGTCTGAAGATCAAGCTATATTGATTTTTATAGGCAGTATTTGAAATAAGAATCAGTTTGGAAGGGCTTGCCTTGAATTTATGAGGTTGAAAAAATATTTGAGGTCATTTCGATGTAGAAGGAAATTTCGAAAACTTTTCGGAACTACAGAAGTATGAAGTCCTAACAAGTCTAAACGGAGCTTCCGATATTTTCGTTGAGTTAGTTAAAAAAAAATTTATATATACATATGTATATTTTATATTTTTTACTATTTATATACTACATATGTATGTATATATTTTTAAAAAATAAGCTCAAACTCTTTCGACTTTTTACACGCTTGCCGCGCTCATCTGACCCATTTCTGAACTTAAGAAATATTAATTGTACCAAATTGTTTGCGCCACAAAACGCAGTGCTCGTGTGACCAGCAACAACCCAACGACCCCATGGCGATGCACAACAAATCACCGCGCATGTGTACAGAGTTCAAGGCGACTTGGTACAAGTATGTACATACATATGTAGTTATATACATATATACTTATATGTACGTCTTGTTAAAGTCCACGATCTGCGACTGTGTTATTTATTTGTAAAATATTTTTTTGGTTTGCGCGTCTGTTTTTTCTCCTTGGCTGAACGACATTTTTGAGATCTTTTTCATGCCGTTTTCATTTTTCGTGTTTTAGCTTCGAATACACATTGTAAATTGTTTACATTTTTACACCTTTAACACAAAATAAAACTAAAATAAGAAGTAACAACAACGCGTAAGAGAATGACCAAGCTACTTTATATTTCAGAAGTGTACCGTGGTCAGTCGGCGTAGTCGCGGCAATCTGATAAGCGGAGAGAGGAAGTAAATAGGCAACCGTGAAAGTAAAAGGTGCAGGAAAATCCATGAAAAATATCATGAAATATGAGTAGCAGATTTTCAGGAATTTTTTTTTTTTAAGATTATTATTCTTTTTTTACATGGTTACAATCTCACTGCTGTGATAAGGGTGTTTGCTTTTGATTTTGTTAAGTAAATAAACCAGTTGTAATTCTTGTTTGACTACTTGTTACGGAAATTTTTTTATTAATTTTCTTCACGTCACGTCACGTTTATAAGCATTTTGCTTCCAAATTGTATGCTCTGTTTGTATTCTTTATTTTGTTTTTTTTTTTGTGTAAGCAGCAGGAAGTTCGGCAGCTAATCACTTTATTTATATCCTTTTGAAAATACTGTATTTGTATGTATGAAGGTATGTATGTGTATGACATTAAAAATCGTTACATATTTGATTATTGTAAGGCATATGAGTTCATTGCCCGATTTCTGTTATAAATAACACTTAAATACTGCTCATCGAGTTGGAGTTCCAGTACTGCGCTTAGAAGCCTCTCAAGTAAGTCTCGAGTTCTACTGATTTGCTTGGTGCTTCCATATTCTACAATAAATTGCTGCCGTAATGTCTTGGAAGATAAGACTATGCATTGTGCGAGCTCGAGTTAGCAAACCAATACAATAATAAGTCTGATCGTAAATACCTCAGTGTTTTTAAATAAGTTGCGAGTCAAACCAAATCGGTTCAAAACTAAACTCTTGAGATCTTCCAATGTTACCAGGTGGATCTTCAGAAATTATTTTCATTAATTTTCTTAGAGCTCATCTTGACTCATGACTCGACTTACAATTTCAGCAATCTCAATTGTTTTTACAGTACTGGACTTCATTAGCAGAGCCTGAGAGAGAATACATTGGACCGTTAGAGCAAAAGAAAACATGACAGAGATCTTAAATATGCCTCGAGCTTTATCAGTTTAGCTCTAGTATTTGCTAACTACTTCCAAATGTTGCTTCCTGCAGCTTGGTGGTATAACATGTTCAATGCGGTAAGAAACTCACTCAGAAGGCACTGAAAAGTGCACAGATTTCGTAAACGCGTAGATTGGATAAATATCTGTAATCATTCGCCGGTTTGCAATTATTTTTTTTTTCTTATGTTATGTAATCGAATGAGAAACTGTAAAGGTTTGTTATGTCTATATTTTAGTTTCTAAGTACGTCCGTCTCTCGATGAGCAAAGACAAAATTCTTCAAGTCACTTATGATCGCCGTCCGGCTATATGGTGCAGAGGCATAGAAGATGACAAAATCTGATGAGTCGAATATCTGCCAGGGGAAGCAGAGGAAGATCTTCCCTCCTTTGGTAAGACCAGGTGGAGAAAGAACTGGCTACACTTGGAATCTCCAATTAGTGCCAAACAGCGAAAAGGAAGAACGACTGGCGCGCTGTTGTCAACTCGGCTATAACCGCGTAAGCGCTGTCTGCGCCAATACAGAAGAAGGTGAGAAAGAAGAAGTATGTCATCCCTAATAAACGTTTTACAGCATGAGCTTAGAAGAGGAAAAGTTGAGTGTTCCGTTAAATGGAACCTACTTATTATTTAAATAGATTTATAACCTCATAAAAAATACACTGCACTGGGGCGTGAAGGAGCGGAATGTGAAAAGAACCCAATAAAAGGATGAATTTCAATATAAAATTTACATAACCATATAATTTTCTAATTATTTATAGAGTAGCAACCCGCAAACAAAAAAAGTTACACAAAAAACTCCAGAATTTTATTTCCCTTTAAGGCCACAAATACCTGAAGGGCAGCTGATCTATTTCCATATCAAGAAATTGGTGCGCAATAAATTTGATAAACAACAATTTGGTGGCACAACGAATAAAAGAAATGAAAGGAAAAAAATCACAATGAATAAATGGTGTTGAGTGGATGAATTGATATATTTACATATCCCGTTGCAGGGCAGTAGTACAGGTAAGTATACGTTGGCTGTGAAGGTAAGACTAGTAAAATGCCGAAAAGTTCCCACAATTACTTTGAGTGCGGAAGAATTGCTTACAGCGGAATAAAGAAAAGGGTAAAACGGATGCGCAAAGCGACTTTAAAGGTAGGGGAAGCATTACAGCCATATGTCAAGGTGCATACATATGTGTACAGGATATAAACTGGTGAACGCAAGGAAGCTGTGATTGGGTAACCAAGCAGAATAGTGAAGAAGCAATTTTTTATTAAGATGAAGGAAAGTGGTAGAACACTTTGTATGTTTAGTAAGAAGCTGCACAACTGACAGAAGGAAGATGATATATAATAAAATAAATATAAACTGTACAAAGATCTGATTTGAATGAGTAACTTGAAGTAAGATTCAGTTCAGTTTCTTTGGGAGCTGATAAGTACGTCATTAACGCTGCCCCAAAGCGCGTTAAGGAATGTGCTAAAGACGTTTCAATCTGAGTCATACGAAAAATAAGCAGCTGCGAAATGAACATTTCTCTGAAGCTGTGCTGTAGGCTGTTTTATTGCACCAGATGGACTGCACTAATTGATGTTCTGAAGGTCTCAAATCTATAGAAATGTCAGGCAACTCATTATATTCCTAACATTTAGTCAAACACTGAGGCAATCTTTTCGGAAACACTTTTCAAAGATTTTCTTAAAAATGTTTGTTTTCTATATGGTCTCTTAAAAGTTGTAAACTATTTCTGACTCTCTACAAGTTCAACGAACTTTGGTGAAATTGTTTCGTATAAACATAATATACCATATGTATAATAACTTACAAGAGAATATCGTGTATTGGAAAAAATTGTGAGATGCCTCAATGGTAAAGCATGTAAAAAGCTGCTACTCCTAGGCAAAAGGGAGCATTGTAGGGGTCATCACACGGCACACACCCTTAAGTTCCCATCTTCAGAAAAAATGGGAAAAATGGATTCGCCGGAATGCAGGGCATGCGCGGAGGATGATGAAACGCTGTAGCATTATCTATGTGAACGCCCAGCTTTCAGCCGGATGGGTAGGCACATATTTTACGGTTCAAAAAATTCCAACTTGAGCGACATTGGGCAGCTGGGGTAGAAAAAAATCAGGTAATTGACCAAATGCTCTGAGTTGTTGGATAAGGCTTAAACCAAGTTACCACTTGAGAGCATAATGGGCATCATAGATCGACGAAGTGTTTTGAGTTTACTCAGCAGCTTTACTAGGTTCGTCAACGGTATGTCTTCCGAGATATTTCAATCATAGTGTGGCAAAAACTTAGCAAAAAAGGAGGAAGCGACAAGATGGTTTCACATTGCCTTTTTTCATACGACTTTGGTAAAAACGTTAGACAAAATTTAACCGCTTACACTGGTTCTTTAGCATCTCTCGCTGAGCTCACAGGAGGCTCAAGGTCCAACGGCAAAATGCAGAAAGACATCGGAAAACCCTCTCGCTTCAATCGGATGCAATGGGAAAATGGTGCGATCTCTATCAAGTCATCAGCTTTACAGCTTCCGGCAATTCCGCAGGGACCGGGTACCTATACAAGTCTAATATGGCTGATGTTTGAAGCTATTGATGAGATCATGCACTTCTTGACTAGTTTTGAGAAAGCAGTCAGCCGGCACAAAAACCACTATAGCCGCTCACCCATCGCACAGTACGATGGATATCAGTGAATGCATTCCTATCTGCATTTAGCTGCACTTCGAAGCAGTACATCTAATGCTGCCTTGCTGGCAGCAACCTCTGTTGGAAAAATCGGGATTCTTAATTTGTTCGGGATTTGTTTCAATTCAACATTTTTGAAAGAAATTTTGCTTTCTTTCCGCTTTTGAAACAGTTTTTAGTTATTTTGAAAATCATTGTCTCGGGATTTTCGGGATTCACGGAATTTTTTTCGGGATTGAGCGGAAAACTTGTACTATATAATTTGTTTTTTAGTATTTTTGTAAGTTACGATGAATCCCGAAAATTCCAAGATAATGATTTACAAAAATACGGGATTTATCGAAAAAACCCGGAAATTATTCGGAATTTTCATCAACCAAAATTATTGAAAAACATGTTGTCATAATTCTCATTCTCTTTTCAGCTTTAGATCAAATGAAGTAACGACATTCCGCGAACTCTTAAATCGTGCATTTTGCGACATAATTCTTTACAAAATTAAAATTTTAACTAATTTTCAATGCACGATTTCTGGTGATTTCTTCTATGAAGAACTTCATAGAGTTCACAGATAACTGCAGTAACGAAAATAAACCAGGAAATGCAGACAATGCCCAAAATACACTCGCATATACTCTTAGCACGTGACTAAAACACAATAGTTTACAACAACAACAATTGACCATTAGCCAACTTCCGAAAATGATATAGCAAATAGTTAGTGCTAACTCGTTGCTTTTTTTGGAAGTGGCAATAAACAACACCTTTTGACTAGAAAAAAAACAACAACAACAGCAAGAGAGCAAACTGGCATGTTATCAGAAATAGGGGCAATGCCACAACCACAACAGCAACAAAACTATCGACAACAACAATTTGCCAAACTAATATGCTAGTCACGAACTTCCGGTTTCGGCGACATAATTCAACTTCAACTATGCAACCATGCATTCGCTTTCGGCCAGCTGGGTCCACACCAGACCGAACTTGGCAGATATACAGTATATGCGTCAGCATGGTATATTGATTGTTGCATGCTTTGTTTGTTCATATGTGATGTGACACGTCGGTTAAAGAGGCAATCAGCCAAACGCTTGACTGCTTTGTCGCGCTGAAGCCCAGGAGCGCTATGGTGACTTGTTTGCTTCGCTGGCTGGTCAATTGCTTGGTCGGTTGGTCGACTGGTGGTGGTGGTTTTCATGTTGTTATTTGTTACTGCCGGCTGGTTGATTGCGTTGTTGTTGCAGTTTTTGCTTTTTATAGTTGGATAAATTCCAACAATGCAGCTGCTTTAATAATTGACGGCATATAAGTATATAGTAATTAAAAAATTAAAAAAAAAAAACAAAATATTTCGGTACTCTGGGCGCTCGATCCCGAAAATTTTTTGATCGCGAAAAACTGTTATAAGATACTTTTCATTTAAACTTTCCAAATTTAAAAATAAAAATCCCGAAAAAATTCTGAATTTAAATTATGTACACCGAAAATTCTTTTCACCTTGT
Source organism: Bactrocera latifrons (assembly GCF_001853355.1). Classification (NCBI taxonomy): domain Eukaryota; kingdom Metazoa; phylum Arthropoda; class Insecta; order Diptera; family Tephritidae; genus Bactrocera; species Bactrocera latifrons. The sequence continues at coordinate 61,418 of NW_017537045.1, read as the reverse complement.
CTGTTTTTATTAAAAAATATTTTTGACAAATCCCGAAGTAATCCCGAAGTAATAAACAATCCCGAAAATTTCATCCGTTTCCAAATATTGATTATTTTCAAGATTTACAGATTATTTTTAAATATTTTTCAAGATGGACAAAATTTTCGGGATTTATAATTTCAGTATGCAATTATTTCGGGATTTAAAAAAAATGCGAAGAAATTTTTATTTTCAAAATATTAAAAAATATTTTTAACAAGTCCCGAAGTAATAAGCAATTCCGAAAATCTCATCCATTTCTAAATATTAATTATTTTCAAGATTTACAGATTATTTTTAAATATTTTTCCAGACGGACAAAATTTTCGGGATTGATAATTTCAGTATGGAATTATTTCGGGATTTAAAAAATTGGGAAGAAATTTTTATTTTCAAAATAGAATTAAAATATTTTACCTTTTCATTTAAACTTTCTTACATTTTTCTTCAAAAATCTCGAAATGATCCCGAATTTAAATTCTAAATACCGAGAATTCTGTCCGCTTTGTCTATTTTCGTTAAATATTTTCTAATTCATATATAATTTTAACAAATCCCGAAATAATCCCGATATAAAATAAAGAAACCCGAAAATTTCAGCCGTCTCGAAATATAGATTCCTTTTAAAGATTTACAGATTATTTTTAAATATATTTTCAAGATTGAGGAAATTTCGGGATTTGATAATTTGAATACGGGACTTTCGGGATTTAAAAATTTAGTTAAAATAAAATAAAAATATAACATTTTCTCTCTAATCATCTAATCAGTACTGAAATAGAACGTGGTAAAACGAGAGAGCAAGAGAGCACCGCCAAACTTGTGTGATCTTTCACGCCTCTCCATGGACCAATTAGTTAAGAAACTTCCCTACTGTGTAGGTTAACTCTGCTTTCAGTCTTTCGATAATTATTTTGCAATTCCTATACATACTTTATGCTTTTCTGCTCAATTTGCAAGCACTCTCCAACGCATTTATTCGTATATGTAAGCGTTACGAATTTCTTTTCTCCAACTAATTTCCGCATTGTTTGACTGACACACATCATATATAGAAAGGTTTTAAAGTGGAAAGCGGCGTTTGCTAATTGTTAGACACTTCAAAGAAAAAAATGAAAACAGCAGGTGGTGCAATGAGAGCGGATCAGAAGTTAAAAACTTTTTCAAATGTGTTTCTCAGCCATATGCAAGTGGAAAGGTCTGTCGGAAGTTTCGAGTGGCGATAGTTGGAACCATTTGTATAGCTTAGACTTCACAAAGCAAATGTAAACAGCCTACAATATTTCAAAAAAAGTTCTAAGCATTTTTTTATACATATTTCACTCTTGAGAGAATTGCACTCAGATCAATTTGAGAGTTTAAATTACTTGAAAAGTTACATAATCGATGTGCCAATTCCATTATATTACAACAATACGCAAACTTTTAGACAATCAGCACAGTATTATAATAATTTCGTTTATATGACGAAAACAATCAATAACTTCTCAACGGGTTTATGTAATAAAGAAAAAAGCTAAAAACAAAGTCTTTAAAACATAAAAGGTGATGTTTAAAGTATAAAGGAATGAGATTTTATGTCTAATGTTTCAACACTTAAAATTTTTAAATTTCGGGATCCCGAAAATTTTCGGGACTATACTGAAAAAAATTATCAACCTGTATTTAAATAACAAGTGAATTAATTATATTAAATTATTAAATTCCGGGATCCCGAAAAACTTCGGGACTACATCGAAAAAAAATTACAAAATTTTATTTAGATAACAAGCGTTTTGACTATTTCTGACTGAATACTTAAAGTTAAGTTCTATCATTAAATAATTTCATGCAAATTCAAAAATTATTATTTTCTTTTTACCGAAAATTATAAATTTCAGTTTTTCGCACAGCGGATCGTAAAATTAAATCAATTATGCAACTCAGAATGATGTGAGCAAGAATAAAGAAATCCCGAATTTTCGGAATCCCAAATAAGATATTATGAAACTTGCTATAAATTGAAACGAAATATTTTTTCCTCAAAATGAGCGTCAGGAATACCATTCTCTTTAAAATCGTGAAATCGTAAAATTAAATCGGAATCCCGAATAAGATATTATGAAACCTGCTTTAAATTGAAACGAAATATTTTTTCCTCAAAATGAGCGTCAGGAATACCATTCTCTTCAAAATCGTGCAAGTCATACAACATTTCTCAAACATGTGTACATTTATCTATGTATTTACTTATATATGTAGCATATACATACATATGTATGTATGTATTTACATATGTGCATTAGTTTATATTTTGAGAACCGCATGACACTTCGAGGCAAACAAATGTCTGTCACTTCTGGCGCCAATCTCTTGTGGTGACCACAAATTGCTTGCATGCCTGCATGTCGATTTCAGCTACCCGCCGAATGCCTTATGCAGCCATTAGCTGAGCAAAAGCAATAACAACGCTGAGAAAGTACTTGAGAAAATTGCGGATAATCCAGAGAAAAGTCAACTGGTTGTGATGGGCACGCACATCTGCAATTAATATGTTGCTTTGGCGGGTGCTGCCGATAATATGGCAGACTGTCGGTAACACAATAAAAACACACACGCACACACACACACGAGCGAACTAAGAAAAAGGACACTTTGACAACATATGCCAGTGATTTTTTCCGCTGTTGAAGGTAAATTAGCAAAGAAATTTGAAAGTAGCCGGAGAGGCTGCTGATGGGGTAGCTCAAATTGGAAAGTAAATTATTTTTATGCATTTTAAACTACCGAAATTTTTTATATTGCAATAATAAGTTTAATAATGTAAATTATTAAATTTCGGGATCCCGAAAATTTTCGGGACTATATCAAAAAAAGTTTAATACATTTTTTTTAAATATTTTTTCCTTAATAAATAATTTTATTTGAATTAACAATGTGATCTGAATGCGTATTACATCAACTCATACATTCCCATTAACAAATACACATACAGACATACAAAAAATACATTAGCACTCGTTTGCGCAATGCAACTCGATATTAAGGACAACCAGGACATTTGCGACCCAGACAATTAAAAATGCATTCGTTGACAATCGTAAATCATCCAGCATACAAATAGAAAAACAAGAAAATGCACATAAAGAGGGTAACATATGTAAGTAACAAGACAGTAAGAAACAGAGAGCCGAGTGCAGCGGAACAAGAATGTCATGCAAAAGTACACATACACACGCACACACACCGAGTATACTTGAGAATTACTGCCGCGCCATTGCAGCAGCTTTTGTGCAAAGAAATGCAATTGTTATTGTTGTTAAACAGTTGGCATTTTGCATTATCAAAGGAGCTGAAATCCTTGGGATGGCATCTAGAGGTGGCAGAAGTAACAAAACAAATGAAAAGGTGGTAATAAAACACTTCTGTGCCCTTTTGACAGACGGGTTACATTGCGTACACACATACAAACATATTATAGTTTTCTACCTATGACTATAACCACCTAAATACATATGCACATATGTTTGTAGGTATATGAGATTATTGTTAGCTCCATTGCGCTTGACGTCATAACTTCATTGAATTTTATTATTGATTTATAATTTAAGTGACAGCTTTATGAGGCGTCATAAGCGCATACAATAATATGCACATTTAGTTTTTGTTATTTTTGTTGTTGCATTTTTGTTACTTGCTTTTCAAATTTAGTTGGTTGCACAAATGTTCTCGTAAATCAACAAATTTGCTGAGACTAAGAAGCAACCATAGTCTCTCGACCGACAGTTAAATACATATGTATGTATGTATGTATGTAAATAGGCGCAACACATTTCAGATGTTCGAGAAAATAATATGACTATCTTCAAATTGAAAAAAATTATCTAAATGTTCAAACTTTTTTTGATTTTTTTAATTTTTCCAATGAAAAATAAAAATAAAAATTGTGAAAAAAATAAAAAATGTGAAAAAATAACAATTGTGAATAAAAATAAAAATTGCGAATAATTTATATTTTTTTTCAAAAATATTTAGTAAGTAAAAAAAAGACTTACAAAGGCACACACATGCTCATTCATTTGCCAACACTTAAAAAATTTATTGCCTACTTTTAGTGAAAATAAAGAACTTACGTACACACAAATGTCTATGTACAAACATATGTATACACATATAAATGTGTGCCATGAAAATTGACTAAATGGCTGGTCATAATATTCGTTGCATACCCACAGGCTGTCATACGCAGTAATTATTTCACTAATCAAACACAAGTAAACGTAGCATGCTTTTAGGCGCCATATAAGTAAATATTTGAAAATGTGCTTTTTTTAATATTGCGTGAATACAGTCTGACTGATGTATTATTTGTTTATGTTATAGGTAATTTAGAATTACGCTATTGGCAATTTTACAAGTTAAAGTGGGGTTAGATGGAACAAATTTCTTAATCATATTTTTTTTTAA
>NW_017537045.1:53887-55626 GCF_001853355.1 Bactrocera latifrons | reverse complement strand
AAAAAATTAAATTTGAAACAAAAATTGGAAAAAAAATTTTTTCTATGATTTTAATATCAAAAAAAAATTTTGCAACAGTTTGGTTAAAAAAAAATTTTTTTGAAACCATATTTTAACCTCTAGCTGCTTTTCAAAAGTATTACCGAATTTATTGCTTCCAAGTGTGGTATGCTCTTATTGGAAACCCCTCCAGGAAACATTTACACATATGAATACATATGTAAGTCCTTACAAAAAGACTCACCTACATATGTACCTACATACATATATATTCTACATAAATGACCGGAAGGCAGAAATAATTTGCGGCAATTTGAAGGTGATTGCAGCGTAGTGTTGGTTTATGAAGTATCTGAGAACTTCCAGAATACAACAAAAATTTATATTTTTTGTTGTTTTGGCTGGTGTGCGAAGGCACTTCCTCTAAAAAAAAAAATAGAAATATGCAAAGTTGCGAAAATTAAGCTGGAAAAGTAATAGCAACGATAAAAAATAATAACAACAATATAAAAAATTACCAACAACAAAGAAACAAAAAAATAAAACAACAAAAAACGGCAGTTTACGATTTCATTGTCATAAAAATTCACATGAAGTGGCGATAAAGGTTTACAAGCCTGAATATATGTTTGTATGCATATTTATATATGTACGAGTACATACATGGACGAATATACTATATGTATGTATCCACAGAAGCTCTGAGAGGTCATTCAGACATACCAAGTTTACCAAATACGACTGGAATAGAAGTAAACATTAAAAGCGAACAGAAATATATTATATGTATATTCTTAAAAAAAGGAATCGTCGCAGCAGTCATATTTGAGTGATGATAATATTCGAGGCGCTGATATGCAGACAGCAGATATCTGACAGTTGCTTAGAAACTGATGATAATATGGCAGTAATTTTGGTACAGATAAGTAGCCTCAATAACCCAGTACCTGCTAACCCTTTTACAGACATCTTGTTTGTTCTGAGACCAGTTGTATCTAAGACAAACTAGAAAATCTGAAATCACTCTACTATTAAGATCAACTTTCCCATAACTTTTACGAAAGCTCTGTGAGCTTTTAATAGAATACTCAGAAGGTTAAGAAGGTTAAGAAGAGATCGATCCTTATTTAATTTATAAACTTTCAAGAGAAATAACGAGAGTTCAAACTACTTCATGGTCCTATTTTAATGTAAAAAGGACTGTGCTGCTTCTTGAAGCCTTTTTTAAGCGAAGCATCTCGAAATATTGTGTTCTGTTCTAATTTGTGCTCAGTAGCCAACTTTAGTCTGGGTAGATGGATTTGAAAATGATACTAAAAACTTTTAACTTCATTAGAAAGTAAAATTAAGACCTTCCCTGGTCCAAACCGCTATATAATCAAAATGCATTCGACAAAAACAACTTTGCAGCCCGATAAAATCGCTGATATTTTGACAAACAAGTATGTACATATAATGCGATTTTTTGGGAGTCAAAAAGAGTCGAGTGTCAAAAATAATAAATGAGTATTCAATTAAAAAAGCAAAATAAAGAATAAAAAAACAAGTAAGGAAGGGCTAAGTTCGGGTGTCACCGAACATTTTATACACTCGCATCAAATACCGCATTTGTTTAAAGTGTTATTCCGCTATCATCATTGGTTCCTAATGTATATATTATACAGAGAAGGCATCAGATGGAATTCAAAATAGCGTTATATTGGAAGAAGGCGTGGTTGTGAACCGATTTCACCCATATT
>NW_017537045.1:46040-53531 GCF_001853355.1 Bactrocera latifrons | reverse complement strand
GTTATGACACTTTATAGGTTTTCGGTTTTCGCCATTTTGTGGGCGTGGCAGTGGGCCGATTTTGCCCATCTTCGAACTTAACCTTCTTATGGAGCCAATAAATAAGTGTTCCAAGTTTCATCATGATATCTCAATTTTTACTCAAGTTACAGTTTGCACGGACGGACGGACAGACGGACAGATGGACGGATTTCAACTCTACTCGTCATATATATAACCCTATATCTGACTCTTTTAGTTTTAGGACTTACAAACAACCGTTTTGTGAACAAAACTATAATACTCTCTTTAGCAACTTTGTTGCGAGAGCATAAAAACAAAAACTCGAATAAAATTAACTGTTATAAGTAATTTTTTTGAGCTAATTTACACGTTTTAACGCTACCTAATTAAAGAGACACCGCTTAGTGCTGAGGAAGTAGACCAACAGCAAAAAGTCCCAAGCGTTTCAAGTTTCAACAACAAGAGAACATATGGCGCACTAAAGTACTAAATTTTATGTCAAAACATATGAACTTGCTAAGACTCATTTCAAAATGAATGGTGTCATACGACTACCCTAAAATAATGCAATATCAGCCATTGTGTTGTGAAGACGCACATTTGACATTTAACTGTTCAAAAAGTGATGTTTAGAATGCGGCATGAGACTGTGAGCACAAAGCTAATTAATTAGCAACACTAAGTTCTGAACAACCTGTACAAATCGTTTAACTTTATTACGAAAATTTATGTTCTATAAAAAAAGTGTGTTTCGTGCGCTTCGCTCAACTTATAGCCAACATAATCGGCCTACTGAGCGTACTATACGAAACACTATCACCCATTTTAAGACCCTGCATTTATTATTGGATAATATTCGAATAGACCACGTCCAGCAGACAATCTCGCTTCGATGGAGGACTTGGAGTAAAACATCATGCGTGTCATTGGCCATTCACCCGTCGAAACACACGACTGAGTCATCGAAAATTGAACTCAACGGATGGACGACCCGAAAAATAGTCGAGGCCAACATTTGCAGGAGATAATCTTCAAATAAATAAATGCCAAATTATATTCTTTCAACTGATAGTAAACATTCCACATTAATTTTGAAGTTTCTGTGTTTTTTCTTTACAAAAGTAAGGAATCTCGAAATGAATCACACGTTATATTATACCATTTACGCGACCAAACCTGTAAGTATGGTCAATCATAGTTGCATAGATTGGTAGAAACAGTTTTTAAAATATCGATTAAATACTATTAAATATTAAATACTAATTAAATATATATTATCGGCTCAAATACGCCACTTCGGCTTGTTATCTGTCTAGTCTAATGAGGCTTGAGTCAGAAATCATAATAATCATTTGACGGCCGTTTATTAATTAGAAACTATTTGGCAGGACTAGAGAGCCTGACTATTGGTGTAGGATTCGGCAGTTTAAACTTATTAACAAGCAATTTATAACAATTCTTACACTAATTATTTACCTTCATTTAATGACGTATCATTAATGGAAGTATCGAAATGGATGCGTGGCAGGGTTTTCGATTTGTACTCACCTGAAAAGAGAAGAAAAAAAGATTCAATTTTTTTATTAATAATATATTAGTGTAAGTATATGGTTTTTATTACGTAATTAACTAAAAAGTTTTAGTATAATATTGGATCAGGGAACTGACTGCTCATTTTGGCTATTATATTTTCGTATATACCCATATTTCCAAAGAAAATTTTAGGCAGTATCAGTTTACAAGATTTTCTAAGGAAATTTGAGTTTTCGAAATCTTTCGGAGGTTCCACTGCGCTAGAGACTTATGAATTCATGTGCCTTGGTATAATAGAGGCTGACATGTTTCCTAGAAGAGCATAAGACTGCTCATCTATTCGCTGTTTAAGAAGGCATGAAGTTTGAATTGAAAACTTTAGTGAAATCTTTGGCGTGGTCCAAGTTTGAAGACGCCACGGAAGGTCTTGTGAGTTTTATGCGCAGCTCTGTCAGATAAGATCAACTCTCGTAGTTCGAATAGTTTTAAACTCAAAGTTATAAGTTACCACAAATGGTTTTATGCGAATCTTTGTCAGATTATATCTTTAACTAGAAGTTGTGGACGCCAATTAACGGCCAAGGAGCGGATTTATGCGAATCTTTGTCAAATTAGAATATTACCAGGAGGTCGAGGAACTTTCAACATTGGAAGAAGGCGACTATCTGACACTGGTTAGTGCTTTCAAACAAGATTGAAAGTATTCGAATACAGTCTATTATAGGAGGACTGCCTACAAACGTACAGTAAACTTATATGGGCAATAAGATGAAACTTAGAAATCGTAAAGCTCTGCAATTAACTAAGAAAGCTTGAATTAATATATGGAAAAACATTCCGATGACAGACGGACATAGATTTTTTATGTAACCAAGCACTGTCACTTCGGCAGCATTCCTCCCAATTACTTTAGGGATCTTTTCTGCTGCCACTGCTTGGTTCACAAGGCTTTCCTTTGCCTCCCAAATTCCACTTGCTGTTGCCAATATGCCCATGTTGTTGTGAAATAATCTAAATAACTGCCTTCAATAAGCATTTTAAATATTGATCAATTGTTGGACGTTCAAAGACGTTGCGCCATTCACCCATGCATGCTGATTCTCAAAGCACATCTGACATGTAAACATAAAAATTTTCAATTAAGCTTATGTGTGCCATTTAAACGGAGCAAACAGGCGCATGCAACACAAAAACCTCCTTAAGAGTCGGGTCACAAACGCGTTCAATGAAAACCATACAGGCACGCCATGCAGCCCCCAGTAAAAGGTTAGCGCTTGCAATTGCGCTTACAATGGTCAGTGGGCCGCCAACATTTAATTGTTTACTAGCAACACTAAAACTTCAAATGTCGCTGATTGGCAGATGAGTGCCAGCTGTTGGACGGGAAAGAAAAAAAAAATTAAGCTCATAAAGTCTTCAACTTATAACGGTAATATATAAGCGCATATGAAAGCGGCGAGACAAAGTATGAAGACAGTGCACAGTGTTACCAGCTGAAAAAATACTGGTATATATAAGATTTTGGTGTAAGACGGTCATCTCTTCGCACAGAAGTTCTACACGATTTTTATTCTTACTCGGCTATTAGGTAGCGCAAAGGCAGACCGCCGTGGATTTTCTTCCTTACGCAAGGCTCGGTATACCTGGCACTAAAGTATATTCTTGCAGATCTTATTCGGATTTGCCATTCATAAACTAGGAACTGGTACTAAGCTGCTAATTGCCGCCGAAAAGTTGAGTTTATGTGGACAACTCGCTTGTATGCAGCCTCGAGCTGCCGAATGATGTTTGTTATGTTTTTCACTTTCTTATATTAGGTCACAGTGGTTCATAGTAAGATGTATTATAGTAATGAAGGGATACCGCTTACAATCGGCCAACGAAATCTGCTCGAAAATCGGCAGATCCAAACTCAGAGCTTTCTGAGATCTTCGTGGTAAAATTGTTGATTCTAACTTTGGGAGTACGCCAATTGTTGAACGCTTCTCCGAAGCTTTCTCCTGACTGTGCTACTTAACGTTCCTCTTATACTCTCCTTATATAATTTTGATCACATTTACACTGCAACAACGACACTGTGCGTACAGATATCTATGTACATATATATAATGTGATATATGATTATGAACCGCACACATGTTGCGCGTGCTGCAAAACTTGAAGTTTGCGTTGGCCTTAATCCAAACACATTCGCAATACCAATGTAAAAGAAAATCGCGAGCATATGGCAGAATAATTAAAAGACGCATCGGCCATGCCTTGTGGTCTAAAGAAAAACTAAGCAACAACAAATAACAATGGTGTTAATAAAACTTAAAAATAAATGGTTTTGTTAAAAACGCGCCGAGTGGGAAAAAAGATTCGAAAACACAAAGTAATGAAATAGCATGACTAAGCAGACATGATAATTTAACGGTTGACTGCAGGTGTTGGAGTTGGTTTTGTTATTGTATGGTGGCATGTCTGGAAAATTTCCTCGAAAAGCCATAAACATCGGTTGAAACGCTGATGCGGCAAGGTAGCCACACCAAAAAAAAAAAAAAAAAAAAAAAAAAAAAAAAAAAAAAAAAAAAAAAAAAAAAAAAAAAAAAAAAAAAAAAAAAAAAAAAAAAAAAAAAAATTAACTTCGGTTTCCACAGAATAGCCTATAAAGCTATAAGCATTCGCACTTTGTCAAAGCTACTGTGCTACCGCAAGCTCGTGAGCTTATTTACCAAGCCTAACTGTCCAAATTTTCGAATGCTTTTCGCTAATAAGTCGTTAATGCCGACTATTAGCTCCACAAACTAATATTGGATGACTCTCTCTATGAGATCCTTAAGTCTTCTGAGCTTAGACGACACTTTATTCTGTTTCGTAGGAGACTAACTGTTTAAGTTTTTGCAGCTTTTTTACTGAAAAATCATTAAACTTCAAAAAAAAAAAAAAAAACGACGGTACTACTATCCTCTACGAAATTCTTCAGTCTTCTACGGAAAAACGAAACCAAGAACCGTTTCCCAGTAGAGGTTTTTTTCTTATAAATCTTTAAACTCGATTTTTTTCTACCGAAAAATCCTCAGATCAAAAAAGACTTATAATCGCTTCGGAGTAGAACGGAGTAGAAGATTATCAGTCTAAATTTTCGAAAATAAACCTCCAAAAGTGTGAGTGCATTGCAATTCTCTACGATATCTTTAATTATTTGAGGACAGTGAAGACTAATGCGTTTGATAATACTCCTACGATAAAACAATAAGTTGCTAACGGGTTACTTCTTCTACCTATGATTTTTTATATCCTCATAGCTGACTTTGATTAAAGTTTGTTTTGGTTCCATTTTCTTCATATAATTTTTGAACTCTCGTATCTATTTCGTACATATACGAGTATACAACCAATGAGTGTTATGGTGGGAGGCGCTAAGTCTGCAAAATAATTGGATGGGTCTTTAGCCGAAGATACTACTTTCCACAGGGATGGAAGAACAAGAACCCATTTTCGAATATCTGACAGGAGAAGGTGGACCTGGGAATCCACTGGGATGTATGAACAAGAACTCATTTTCGAATTACTCACAGAAAAAGATGGACTGATCATCTACTGGGTTGTGTAAACAAGAACTCATTTTCGATTATCTGGAAGGAGAAGGTGGACCTGGGAATCCACTGGGATGTATGAACAAGAACTCATTTGTGAATTACTGATAAGATAACGTGAACTTAAGACTCGCCATCACCAAAGGAAAATATGTTCCGTAGCTTTCAGGAACTTTAAGAAATACTTCACAAATCTTCGGTCCCCAATTGAACTAGATTAAAAAATCTCATTTGAAATAAAATCGTACACAGATTCAAATACATATACGTCTGCCGGCAATCAAATATGCCATATATGGTATGTAAGTACCAGAGATCTTTGTTAAATATGAGTACATGAGAGAAGTTCTGAGGCTCAATGGAAATATGTATATATAAACTTTGACCTTTGTCAGTTTCGGTACTTAATGAACGTTTGAATGGTGACATGGTGACGACAGCAAGGAACAAAATGAAAAAACAGTGATCAGGCTGACTAAATGAAGCCGCCATATCCTCTAAGACCGATATTTTAACTCATATTAAAACATATACTTTCAAAAATGTTAGTCACTAAAGCAACATCGAGCTTTTGGCAGTGGTTCTTACTACTTCCCTAAACTGTCAAGTCCAATCGATTGAAATCACACTGAATAGAAAGCCAACTGTGGTACCGCAGCTATATAGTGAGAATTATATACGACAAATCTCTCGTCTTCTTATTTTAGAGCTTTTCATCTCAATAGACAGGTAAGGAAGATGAAATAAAGTTCTTAAGAGAATATATTTAATATTTCCGAGTATATGTAGAGATTCGAAAGTCGTATTGAGATTTTTTCATTTCAGACATTTTTGTGACTTGAAGAAGTTCATATATGTAGATCCGAGAGCTAATGAGAGTATATTTTATACTAAATATCAGAGAGAAACTTTTGACCTGCCGAAGAGAGTTTATTTAGTCCAAAGTACCATTCGTTGGTAACCCTTTTTATTTACTATGAACTGATGCACAACTTAAACAATGAAATTGTATTACCTCATCCCACAATTTGGGAAAGTTCGTGAACACATAATTGTTTAACAGCTCATTGGTAATTGTTTATTACACGCTTTTGTTGTTGTTTATTAACAATTGTTAACACAGTTGCTGACATAGAAATGAGGAAACTGTCGACGTCGTAATTAGTGTTGGGCAATTTGAGTGATTTACGCTTTTCGTTTCAATTAAATTTAAGCTTCCACTAACTTAAACTGTCTGGTGTCATTGAAGAGTGGCGGGCCAAGATATTAGCGAGCTGTTGATGGGAAAAATTGAGACTGATTTCAACACAAATTTGAAGAGAAAAGCGACTGTGGCAGATAGCGGTTCAGAAATGAAAGCTTTGGATGCTTTGGAAGCAGATAACGCTCACGAAACGGAAGACTTTGAATGCTAGCTGCGGTGGTTGGGAAGCGCAAGGGGGAAAAGACGAGAAGGCTTGGACGAGATCTTAAGACTCTTGAATTCTAGGAGGTAGGAAGCTGAAAGTAAACAAAAGGTAGTTGTTACAGTAAATGAGATACAATTTCGAAACATGCTCAATGAACAATTTTATGCAATCCTTGGACCACAAAAACTCTAATACGAATATATGTAAGTAAAGACGGAAACCGAAGGAGTTGCCTGAATAGATTCGAATAACTGGAAAACCGTACAACAGTGTAATGAAACAAGAAGTTAATCCACAGACATCCCACAAGGGTTCTCACATATGTATGTATATATGTATATGCATATAAATATTTACATATAAACCAAGTAACATGTTTATTTCCGCCTACAACGAAGTACAGCTGGCAATTGCAGCAAAATTGGGGCATCAAAATTTTTTGGCAGCCCAATGGGGTTGTGTATTCATTACACCAATAAATATATGGGGGAATTACAAGTACATAGAAGTATATAAACACATGTACATATGTAAATATTTGCAGTGCTATTAGAATCTAGTTCATGCGGAAGATAATGGCACGAAATATAGTATATTTGTGCGCGGGATAATTGGTTGTGATTGCAAGCCAGTCTGTTGATTCATTTTAAAATTGTAAATATTTATAAAATTTTCAAAAATACTGACCAATATTCAAAAGTGCATATTTGTTTATACATACATATACATATGTATATATATACTGATTATGTAAATAAGTAGCTCTTGCGTTAGTGACTAAGACTGTTTTTGGGGACAAATTGACCAGTTGAATTAAGAAGCATGCTGATTAAGCAGTGAAAACAGTGTTTGGACTTGAATAGGAACTTTTGCAAGTAGTTGCCAGCTTTTCTTGTTTTTTGTTTGTTTAATATTTCCTTTAAAATTCCGTTAAGAATCGTTGAATAATATTTAAAATTTACTAAAAA
>NW_017537045.1:40846-45070 GCF_001853355.1 Bactrocera latifrons | reverse complement strand
TTCATATTTATTTTTTAATTGATTATATCATTTAAAAATTTTTTATACATACATAGTTACTTTAACTTCATTATTTTTTTCCATAAATCCATCCATAAATATAAATTTTCAAATGTAAATAAATAAATTTCCAGAAAATTTGTCCTACTGATATTTTTTCTATTTATCTAAGATTTTTTTAAATGTTTTTAGTTTATTATTGGGATTTCATATTTTTATCCCAGAGATAAGTTTTACAGACTTTAAATTTGTAAAAAAAAATATTTTTGCTGTCTCTTATACACATCTAGATGTGTATAAGAGACAGGACTTTAAATTTGTAAAAAAAAATATTTTTGTTACTATTTTCTTTTATAATTTATATTATTTTATGATTTTCAAATCTTTTGCATATGTTGCATGCTTAAATTTGAGAAAAAAAAATAAAAGCATGTATTTAAAAAAAATATGAATATAAACACAATCACATACACACATATATATAATATGTACATATTTATATGTATGTATTTGCACTTGTTGCCGCACGGAAACCCTTAAAAAATATTAATTCGGGATGAACTCATTGCAAAATTATTAATTTGTCTTTTTATGGCCTTTTTGCTTTGTCGGCTGCACGCCAAATGTGGAAAAACAATTTGAATAAGCGCGCTGACACAGTCGCGCGTCATGCTGTCAACTGTTTTGTATGCGTGAAATCATTCTCAAACAGTTTTCACTGTTCTTTTTGTTTCCCGAAAATCATTAAGATATATGCGAGTACGTTGTACACAGAAATAATGAAATATTTGATACAAAAAGTTTATACAGAGTTGCCACATTGAAAGACTTTTAAAGTAATTTCATTCAAATAAATGCAAAACTTCTGAAAAAATAAAAATAAATAATTCAGAATAACGGTGTTATGAATAAAGCTGCTACACGCATAGAGTTGCCATATTATTTAAACTGAGACTGAGCTGCCACGCAATTCCACTTTTATGTTTTATTTAAAGTTGCCAACTAATTTTAAAGTGATTAGCTTCATCAAAAATTAAAATAAAAAAATGGTGTTATGGACAAAGTTATATATTATAAATAGAGTTGCCATATTATTTAAACTGAGACTGAGCTGCCACGCAATTCCACTTTTATGTTTTCTTTAAAGTTGCCAACTAATTTTAAAGTGATTAGCAAACTAATAGCTTAACTTAACACGATACGAAGTATTATAAGGAGTCATTTATATATTTGCAATAGGGTTGCCATCATTTGTGTCAAAATTATTATTATTAAATTTTTATTGAGAGTGATTATTTAAAATATTAATTTAAGTATTTTTTATGAAAACTATTAACTTAAACAGCACGTACGATATGGTAAATCATTTATCGTGCGTAGAGTTGCCAGGTTATTTTTAAATATGCACTGAAAAGGCGTAATTTCTCAATTATTTAAAAAATAATTAAGCTTAGAAATCTAAAATTTTTTAAACTTTAAATTTCAAAAATATTTTAAGTGTTGCCATTTAATTAAAAAAAAAAACAGTAGTTGAAATAATTTTCCCTAGCTGAACTTTCATTTATGATATTTAAAAGCATACTTTTGCATAATTCACTACTTTCTCCCTTTTTTTTGTATATTTTCAGTGTCCTAATTGACTTGACAGCTGTCAAAGTGACATTTGTCAACTCATTTAGACAGCAATTGAATATACTTATCAATGTTAACACTTACACCTGCCACTCGCATCGGTATTATGCGACTCCATAGCGCCGTTATTGCCAACACCAGACGTTGCAGCGCCAGCAACATTATCCGCACCGCCATATCCCGCACCACCGTGACTAATCATAACTGTCGGCAGCAAATCGATTTGTTGCGCACGCGGACGCAACTCACGGTAATCACCGACGAACTCATCACGTTCGCCGCGCAGACACGAAGCTAAACCGCGCGACGAAGTGCGCCGATCGCCGCGTTCCTTCTCCAACGAGCGACAATACAGGTGTGTGGTGCGCTGCAGTGATTGCGTTTTTGATGTGTTGCCGCTGCTGTTGCTGCAGTTGTTGACATCCGGTTGGGCGTGCGGCGATGGCAACACCAGTTCGTTGTGCATTATTTGCAGTGTCGGTTGCTGTTTCTCTTCCGGTGGTGGTATTGCAACGCAATTCATTTTGGTTGTTTTTGTTAATTTTTTTTGTGTGTTTTTGGTATGTTGACTAAAAGTTGTTGTAAAAGCGGTAAATTAATTTTTAATTTGCTTAATAATTAAACAGCATACATATTATTTTAAGATATTATAGGGTTGTGATTAATGAGTGCTGTATTTTTTGGTTCCGTTACGCGCGTATTTTAAATTTACTTGGAAATATTTATTTACTTTCACTCGTTTTAACTAGCGCCTACTCGTTTATTAGCGTTATATTTTGCGAGCACTCGTTTTGTCTAGCATCTACTCGGATAACCGTCGTTAGTGACGTTATATTAGCGAGTACTAACGTAATATTTACCGTTTTGTCTATTAACTAATTGAGTAGCTTTCTTTAGTACCGTGATATTAGCGAGTACTAATTTTATCCAGCATTTATTCGAGTAACCTTCTTCAGTACCGTTTCATTAACCTTTTTTTCGAGTAAAAAGTTGAGTATCCTTGTTTAGTACCGTTATATTGAGCGAGTATTCGTTTTTTGAACAACTGTTAAATTTATTCAAATTTAGTACCGTTGCATTTGGCGTTTTTTTTTTTGTCGTAACTGTTAGCACTCAGCTGACCATTTTTTTATTGCTTGCTGTAAAGTAGAAAAAAATGATAATTTTTAAATAAAAGCCAACTTTCGAAGAACTGGAATCTGTACCCAAAGTTGATGCGCTTGACCGACGACGAAAATTATTGCAACTACAATTTTGAAGCGCCGACAAAAATATTTTAGATTCGATGGAAGTCTAAATGTTTTTACTAAGTGAGGTTATGTTAGTGCAGAGACTAGTTTTCTACAAGAACTCATGTCTCGAACTAGCCTCTATCTAATACTCTATGCACTTCGATGTAAACCACAATCCTCCGAGGAGTTGTCGTTATTTAAAGTGGCATTAGAAGCACGTTAAGAGTCCTAAGCGTCTGATAACCTCAATTAAGCAAGGATTACATATTACCATCATTATTTTCGCAACTAACGGCTTCTTTCCCAACTTATACTCAACGGCTCGCACTTAGCACGACCATAAATCCAACAATAAGTACTAAACTTTTACAAAGAAGTCTTCGGTGGCTTCAAAAGTTATATAAAATATATTATATAAACCTGTTGCGAATTATACACACATTGGATTAGCGTATGAAAAAAATCGCAACTAGTATGAAGACAATTTGTTGACAAGCAGTTATTCGCATGCGCGAAGAACCATGTAGAAAATATCATACAAATAATTTACAGCAAATTGGCGCACGGAAAACCGCTCGTGAGAATTATGGCGAATGAAGCCACTGGCGAAAGCCAACGTAACTGGAATGCGTAGATTAGCATAGAAAGCATTGAAAATAAACAAATTTCGCCGTAAAAAACTCCGGTTGACAATCGTGAAGTCACTATATTATGTGGAGAACCTAATTAACGGTTCACTAAGTTTCATAATGAGTTTATTTGTTTACAGTTAAACGAGAAAAATATGTTTATGAACTTTTTTCAAGCTTTCATAATAATTTTAACCATATAAAGGCACCTTATACTTATGTACATATGTATAGTATATAAGTTGCCTTATGTATGTATGTACAGTTGTTCAAATATATTCGTATGTATACATATATGTATTTTTATTGCCTCTAGATACCATATTTTGGCATTCAACATTTTTATGTGCTGATTTTTATAAATTTTCTAAGTAAGCAAATTTAAATTTGCCTAGAAATTTAGTGCGTTGCTGTAGATATGTTTATATTTAGAGCATTCGGAAATTGCTCTCAAAGGCATAAACAAATATTATTAGATCTCATAAGCCAGGCGGATATGCTTATGTAGACAAACAAATATTTTGATATAAGCAGAAAAAATTGATGTGGGTGCTCAAAAATACGATGACATAAGCATAAAAATAGAAGCGACGATATGAAGATGATAAAATTTGTTGCGTGCGAAAAAAATGTTTTTGTTGAAATAAGAATGTTTAAATAAAACTCGCCCAAACTATAAAAAAATATTAAATTATAAGTAAAGAAAGTATAAAAATATATAAAAATTAAAA
>NW_017537045.1:22510-40447 GCF_001853355.1 Bactrocera latifrons | reverse complement strand
TAATTTTTATCTTTTGTTTTTTACTATTTCTATTTTTATTCAAAAAACGAAAATAAAAATTAAAATATTAAGACAAATTTATTTCATTATGCAACAATTAATTTTTTTCTTTTTAAAACAACTAATTTACGTTCATCCACAACGCAAACTAATGTTCAACATACGTCATGCAACCCTGTCATAAAAAAAAAATCAAGTAACGCAACTAAATTTTTCAAGTTCAATACCCCAACGCGCATAAATATCTGAAAATGGCCTCCACAAGCGCTGCAAATGTATATTATAATATACATATGTATGTGCATACATACACACATTTATGTTTGGCGCTGTGCACAATTTTTCCATGCCACTTCACTCAAGTTCATGGCATTTTCCTGCCTTCAATTTGTCTTTTTGGCAATTCAGCAAGAAGTACGAAAATACTTTGGTTTGTTAGGCACGCCACACTAGCGCTAGCAGCAACGAAAAGTGACTACACCTCAGTTGTTGCCACTTTCAGCTGCATTTATGTGCAATTTGCAGCATTATGATTAAGGTGTGAGCACACTATGCGACAATAAACGAAAACAAAAGGTACTTGTTTGTAGAAAAATAATAAAAGTTTGAGTGTATAGGAATAAAAAATGAAGCAGAAGAACTTTTGCTGTAAAATTTAAGCGTTATTTGCATTACCACAATTAAGCTGTGAACAGAGTAAAAGGCTGGAAACGACTCTGCGCGACACCTGACGGTTGCAACAATGTGTGCGAAAAGGTTTCAGATTATTTCAAATAATGTTTATTGTAATAGAAAATAATTAACTCTGGAGACTTCTAGGTGATACTGCTGGGCCTACTTACTTTGAAGAATACCTTTTTGACAGTCAAAGTGCGTGACCTGGTCTACGAAAAGGGAGCTAACGAGCGAAAACTAGCTTTCTGGGAAACAGCTGTTAAAAATCTCATCTTCCATCCGAATCAACTAAAAAGTGAAAATTGATCCATTTTTTCGTTTGTTAAGTCGATTTTCAGGTGAAATTAGCTTCATGGCTTTAAAAAAAAATTGTTTGTTTACATATTTTTCGCTTTGTAGTAATAGATTTTCAATGCTGCCAAGTATATGGAGCAAAATCAGAGTCGCACAAAGCGATTTAGCGTGGATCAGTTTCAAATCATTTCGATGAAGTGATTTTGAACTGTCATTTTTGTTTTTCGAAATGTTGATAAATTTATAAGATTAGTGGGATAAACCACTCAACAGCCGAAATCGTGGGATTAAGTGTCGGTCTGAACATGGTATTACAGGCTATAATTTGAAGATTGACACCAAAGTGAGTAACTGAGAGCATTACATTGCAACGGTATATCAAATGTGATCGCACCTTAAGCAGTGACATGTGTAGTAATAAACTTTTTTTGTACAAATGCGAGAGGGCTTTGTCGTGAAGTGCCAGGATAGGCAAAGTAGTGAATTCGCGCGCAGCCAAGCATGTGTGAAATTGTAGAAACGTATGTAAGTAGTTTTTGTTTAACAAGCAAATTAAGATTCTTCTAATTGTGTCTTTTTATTGCATTTGTAAGGAAATGCTTGGGTAACATGGTAAGTGTGAAGACAAGGGCACCAACACCTCAGTAAACATAACATGTAGAGAGGTTTGAGCGTGGAGCCAATGAGAGAAAATTTGCCAATGGTGATGAAGTTGTAATTGAAAACAGTGCGGCAGTTTAAAGGAAAAATGTGTGCTCAATTAAATGTGAAGAGATACTTATGCACTTGGCAGCAAAATATTGATTTGTTAAAGCAAAACATATGTGTTTTTAAATATAAAATGAAAAAGTTAAATTGGAAAAATTGCCGTGATATTAGCTAATATTCTAAGTTATATTGACGAAATCAACTAACTCAGCAGGCTACACCTTGCCTAAGCGATATTCATAAATTGGTAGTCTACACACTACGTTATTGTTATCGATTTTTTTACAATTCTAATTCAGCTTTATTTTTATGATATTTTGTTATTCATATTGCAAGTGACAAAAAAATCGTTATAATTTATAAATTTTGCGCAGTACTATGAAAACTGCTGAATTTAGTACGAAAATGTTGGTGTCAAGCATAAGAAAAAATTTTAAATAAAAGCAATAAAAAGAAAAAATCACATGGAGTTGAAGAGGAAACACAACTGAATCATAAATGGATGCACATATTAAGAATCTTGCTAGTAAAAACTTGATAGAAGTATATTAAGACATTAAGAGTCGCTGAATGATTATTAAAAAATCTTAGTCTGATAAGAAGTAGGCACTAGTTGAGGTGTCTGGTAAAACAGCTTTATTTTATCATAGAACGGACACTTTAGTATAAAAGCTACACTATTTTCAAAGAATTAGTTTGTATAACCAAAGACCGGTAGAGCAACTCGGGATTTTTAAATATCCCAATACACTTTCCACCGGAAAAAGTCACTTCAGCTTCATACCAAGTCGCTTTGTTGCACAAGATGGACATGACAGAAAAGGAAAAAAGTCGAACGCAGAAAATGATTCATTGGCGACAAGTTGTTGCCAAAAACATATTTAGACATTTCTTTACATAAATTTTTTATTATTTGCTATTTTGAGATTGCGTACATACATGTTTTCCCTTCAAAAAGTTTGCGCTCATTTTCGCGCTGTAATAAAAATGATGTGCGAAAAAATGCAGTCAGTGAAAATCATGCGCGCCGAGCGCAGCCATACATCACTCACTCTATTTTCACGGCGTCCGCATGAACAGCAACACAGCCAGCGTTAACGACGAGTTAATAAAAGCACGCAATGGTGGCAATGGCGTCTGGGCTTCATGCGAGTTGCCACTTTAACGCAATAACTGCGTAGTGACTTCTGTGCTGGCGCTGTCGGCGCAATAGACAAATGCTGGAATTCGGTGTAGTGGCGCATAGAAGTTGTGGTTGGTAATTTATTTTATTCTTATTTCTTTTCCCGTAATAAGTGATTCAGATCACGGCGGTCGGACGTACATTGTGCGCGTTTTACGACTCACTTGCTGCAAACAATGAGCGTGCAAATAAAAGTATTTACCGACTTTGTCACAGCAGCAGCTTCTTTAGCAGACAAAAAATGGTTTGAAGTGAAAAAGTGCACAAAAATTGGCGTAAATATTAATTTTAGCCATAAAATTTACACCGTAGATGGCGCTGTGACGCGATTCGTGCAGTGAGTCGTTCCGAAAATCGTAGTTCCTGATAGTTAGATAAGAACACCAACATGAAAGAAGAAGCACAAGAAACGCGTTGACGAGCTTGGAACAGATGAAAAAAGATGATGAATAATATAGGCGCGCAGAGTGGCTTTTGGAGAGGTTGTTCTTTACAGTCATTCAAGAGCTCATCTTAAATTGGACCTATGAATATTTAAAAGTATGGGTCATCAGCAAGTCTCATTTACATTTATTCAAAAAATGTTCTAAAATGGAAATGAAATGGAAAGAATGGATATTTTTTAGTAATGTTGAGTCTCGTCGGAATGGATACAAGTTTAACGGATTTCAATGACAAGAACTTTGGAGCTTCTGTAAGCCTAAGATTATGTGTCTAGGATTTCTATCGGTTTTTGTGCGATTTATACATTCACTTTAGTAATGATGAGTGTAGTCTATATGATCAAATTTAATAGACTGCTTTGCCAAGAGCTCTAGAGCTTCTGTAAGCCTAAGATTCTGTGCATAGGGTTTCTAACGGGTTTTAGGATCTTTTACGATACTGTTTTTCAGGTTTAACAGACTACAATATCAAGATCTGTAGACCTTTAGCAAGACTAAAGGTCTGAGGCCTTCACTTCTAATAGTTTTCAGAGTCTTAATAGGTTCTTGACTGGCTTTCTAGGTTCTTGGATTGCTCTCAAGTCGCTGTATTATTAAGTGAAATTATTATTAATTAATAAATAGAGTCTAAAAAGCGTGGATGAATGGTTCCGAAAATCGTGCTCGTGTTCTTACTACATAATTGAGAAAGAATATATGAAATATTCAACAGACATATGGATCTACGTTAATTTAATGAAACACTGCAGAACTGTACTATGTCCGTGCAAAAACAGGAAAAGTTACTTTTATGCAACAACAATTGTTCTTTCTACCGCCACAATATATTGAATGAAGCTGAAGCCGAGACGAAAGCGTAGACATAGTCACTGCTTATGGATGGGTGTATGTATGTATGTATGGTATATGTGTAGGTTTGTAAAGCCGAAAAATACCGTAGCTGCCACAGAAGCTCCATATAGGCATTTCGGCTTCAAAATCACTGAAGCGTAACCAAAAATGACGCCAGCTGCATGACGCCATAGGGCGGTGTAACATCTGTCGGAGAGTTATGGGATACCAAACATATGTAGACACATAAGGGCTTATGTGTTACAGTTTGTGCAATACTCGCTACACTTTCAAGCGTTTTCAAAAATTTCATTTAAAAAGAAATTAAAAAAAATTTCATTAAAAAGTCTGTTGCGCTAAAAGAAACTTGCCACATTGTTGACTAACGAACTTTAAACCCTCAACAGTAAATTACACGCACAAAACCGCTTGACATGCAACATATAGACATAGGTACGTGCATATGTATATATGTGAGTGTGCGTGCGTTCTAAAAATGTAGGTGAAGTAGCTGCGTCGTTGCTATCGCAGTTGCTATAAAAAAAAAAACCAAAAATAACAAAAATAACAAAAACAATAACTACTATTGCCACATTCGTACTTGCAGCGCTTAAATGCTTGCCACTTTTCCATGGAAGCGCAGTAAATTACAGGCAAATTGCCATTAAGTCAAGCATGCATCCATACAGCCGAGTGCGGAGGGCGCGCGTACATGCACCTACATTGTATACATTTGTATACTCATAACCTAGTAAGTGGCAGTAACCGCCGACAAGTGGGTTGGTCGGTAATGTACACGAAAAAGTTGCAAATGGTTGCATGTAACGCACATGAAATTATCTTGTCGCTGTCGTTTGGCGAAGAAGCAGCGCTAGTATTTACCGAAATGAACTTTGTGCACCCACTTTACGATCTACTTGCTGAGTAATTAGCATAAATGGCCGCAGCTAAGCGGAAGACGCAAAAACGATTGCTTAGAAGTAGGTGCGTACGAGTGCAAGGGGCGGTGTAAAGGTAACTGTTTCGTGAGCTGACAGTCGAGTAAGCTTACGCAAACTTTTAGAAAGCTCATAAAAGCTTAGGCCAGCCGAGAGTTTTAGCGACACTAAAATACCAGTTAATGACTTGGAGAAGTTTTAGTATCCAGTTTTTTGTAAAATCTACAAAATTTTTACAAGAGCAGTTATAAAACAAGAAAAATCGTTAGCTTCGGCTGCAACGAAGCTATAATAACTGAACAGGTGCATTCCTTATAACATAAGAGGGTATAAAAACAAGAAAAAACGTTAACTTCAGTTGCACCGAAGCTAAATACCCTTCACAGGTGCATTTCTGTTAGTAATTATGTGTTCAGTTTGTATGGAAGCTATATGCTATAGTAATCCGATCTGAAAATTTTTTTCAGAGATTATATTATTACCTTAAGCAGTRATCCAAGTCAAATTTCGTGAAGATACCACGTCAAATGTGAAAGTTTTCCATACATGAACTTCATTCCGATTGTTCAGTTTATATGGCAGCTATATGTTATAGTTAATCGATCTGAATAATTTCTTCGGATATTACATTATTTTTAAGAAAACTTAACTCTTACCGAATTTCGTGAAGATATATCGTCAAATGAGGAAGTTTCTCATGCAAGYATTTGATTCCGATCATTCAGTTTGTAAGGCAGCTATATGTTATATTTAACCGATCTGAACAATTTTTTCAGAGATTACATTATTKTCTTAGAAAATAATCTATACCAAATTTCGCGAATATATCTTATTGAATGCAAAAGTTTTCCATACCAGCACTAGATTCCGATCGTTCAGTTTGTATGGCAGCTACATGTTATAGTTAACCGATCTGAACCATTTCTTCGGAGATGATATTGTCGCCATAGAAAATAACTTGTGCCAACTTTAGTGAAGATATATTGTCAAATGTGTAAGTTTTCCATACAAGGACTTGATTCCGATCGTTCAGTTTATATGGCAGCTATATGTTATAGTGGTCCGATATCGGCAGTTCCGACAAATGAGTAGCTTCTTGAAGAGAAAATGGTGTTTGCAAAGTTTCAAACCGATATCTGAGGGACTACTTCGTATATATACAGACAGACAGACAGACGGACATGGCTAAATCTAATCAGCTCAACATACTGATCATTTATTTATATATACATATACATTATACTGTCTCCGACGCTTTCTTCTGGGTGTTACAAACTTCGTGACAAAATTAATATACCCTGTTCAGGGTATAATAAATCTAACTTGATTTTCGCCTGTCTGTTTGTAAGGCAGCAATATGCTATAGTGGTCTATTTGGAACCATACGCCCCAAGATTAAGCACAGCCTTGGACAATAATATGTGAAAAATTTCGTGAAGATATCATGTCAAATAAAAAAGTTTTCTCTACAAGAACTTGATTTGGATACGGGAGTTTGTATAACAGCTATATGTTATAGTGATCCGATAACAGCGATATCGACAAAAAGGCAGCTGTCTGGAGAGAAAAAGACGTGTCCTAAATTTCAGAACGATATCTCTTAGGTACTAGGTTCGTTCGATGGCACGCAGGTCATGCCTTCCGAATGCAAACGCTCCAGCTCTGAAAGTATACGACGCAATACCTTCCGGGGAAAGCAGAGGAAGACATCTACTTCGTTGGAAAGACTAGGTGAAAACGGAACTGGCTACACTTAAAATCTCCAATTGGCGCCAAACAGTGAAAAGAAAGAACAACTGGCGCGCTGTTGTAAACTCGGCTATAACTGCGTAAGCGGTGTCTACGCGAATAAAGTAGAAGAATAAATAAGGCTCTCCCACGTTCCTTTCTGGGTGTTACAAATTTCGTGGCAGACTTAATATACCATGTTCAGGTCATAATGAACAGAAGGTAGAGCCTCCTCAAAAAGCTCATTCATGTTTCAACTTCTTCTACACTTCTTTGAGAGCGTTTTCATATCATTCCAAAATCGGAGGTTCAATAGTCTAATAAACATAGAAGCAGCTGCGAAAAACTCTCCGAAAATATAACCTTTCGCATACTGAGTTGCAGAATGATTTGGTAGTTCCTAATGCTCAGAAAAAAGTGCAATAATGTATTTGATACAACCGTGAAGAAGTGTACGAAGGGCAATGGGTCGAGGTAGATAGAGGTAGAAGCGGATATAGAGTATAGCTAAGGAAGATATGGTTGGGCTTGAGTTACAAAATCCAAGTAGATAATGACGTGAAAGTTTACGAAATGCAATGCGTGGAGAAAAACAAAACAGCGGCGGACATAGAGGATAGATAAGTAGGATATAGTTGGGCTATACGTATGACGTGGTTTCACGAAACTTTAAGGAATGCTGCTAACCCCAGCAGTGAGTTCCAACGTACAGATCGCTGTTGAATGGAAGCGGCTGATTTAATCTTAAGTAGGGTAAACCATATTAAATACGAGTTCTATATAATTTGAGATATATGGAATGAGTTTAAAGTCCTCGTATGCTAGTAAGATCGCGCTCGTAAGCTTAACTCAACACAATTTAGGTGTATAGAGTTTCAGGTATGTTTTCGAAATTTACTTGGAGAAATTTCCATCAAATTTTTCAGGTCACTGAACCTGTTTTGTGAAACTACTTACACTTACACCAGCTATGACAAACATTACGATTATCAACGAGCTGATTACAGAGAAAATAAGTAGATCTCCAAGTCATATGGGGATACCAGCATTTGTAGTTATGTTCGTGTATGTATATACATATGTATGTAGGTATATGGTACTTTATCTTTGTATTTATCTAAGTAGAAGTGTTTATGTACATAAAAATAGCACGTAAGGCCTGAAGTGTCAAAGGGGCTCGCGAGCACACGAGGTGACAGTGCACGTAATGACAAAGTTGCGAAGAAAGTGTTTGCGTAGACCTACATACATACATACATATATATGAAGAAGTTAGATAGCACGGCATTGCCACAATGAGGCGCAGTGTATACATACATATCTACATACATGCATATGAGTAGCGCCCAATTTGAGCTAATGAAAACATAACAAACCTGACAAGTGGGTGAAGAAAATATGAAATAGAAATAAAGAAGAAACTTCAAATTAGACTGTTGCCAGTAGCGTGCTGTGTCATCATAGCTGCTGCTGCTGCTGCTGCTGCAACAATTGGAGCAACAGCTACATGAAAATTAAAAGCGATGATGATGCAAACATATGCATGCCAGCAGTAAATTGGCTGGTGTGAAGCCCAACCCAGCGCTAAATGCATGGCTGTTGGTTTGCTTGCGACATGAGAAGCTAAATACCATGACTGTGGTCGGCATAGAGCACAAGTACAAAGGAATGCACAAACGATCTCAACTGGTATGTAAGCGTGTGGAACCTAAGAATCTGCCTTCGTAAATATTCGTTCTCAGTAGAATTTTTTTTTTTTTTGGAAAATTTCAGTTTACAGCCATAACTTGTTTATTTTCCGGTTTCTTTTATCTAACTAAAGTGGTTATTTCTGTAAAGGAACGAGGAAGCAAAAAAAGCATGGGTCATCTTCGATCAGTTCTCAATAGTTCATTCAGTGATCCGTAAAGTTTGATTGCGCTCAACGTCACAAATCAACGGAACCTTAGCGCTCGCCTCCAAAAAATCATCATTAAGTACTCAATAAATTAGAGTTTCACTTGTCTCCTTTATTCAAACCAGTTACGTGTAATGTCGCACAAACCATAGTTTTTGGATCACTGTAGATTTTAGTTAAAAAAGTGTTCCGATGAATCAATGTAACTCTATAACATAAAGCT
The DNA here is from genome assembly GCF_001853355.1 of Bactrocera latifrons. NCBI lineage: Eukaryota > Metazoa > Arthropoda > Insecta > Diptera > Tephritidae > Bactrocera > Bactrocera latifrons. The sequence goes on along the minus strand of NW_017537045.1, from coordinate 31,527 downwards.
CAGCAATAAGCGATCCCAGTATTACTATTTATATATGCTTCCTTCGCAGTTAAGCTCGGGTTCTACGGTTTAGTTCAGCCAAAAGTACTATACTATATCTGGTATAATTGAAGAGTAATAGTTGCACTCAACTGTCTCGAGGATCATCAACAAGTTTCTTGTACCAAGAACAACGGTTTCAAATATACCTATCTATGAACCCTTCCTAACGATTTAGTAGCAAAATCCGATCGCATCATCGCCGATTTCATTTTATGACTGTCACTTCGCAGCCAGTGACAATTAAACGTGACTTTTCCAAGAGGAAGAATCTGAGTTTTTCGAAAAACTTATTGAAGTTTCGTAAAACTAGTCAAGCCAATGAATTATTCGTGCTTTTGAGGTATTCTCGGTTTTGATACAGTTTACGACCAAGTCTTCGGCGGTAATATTGAACCACTTGCTGATTTTATAATGTTAAACGGTACTAAACACGCCATATTTATATGACTATCGACAGATTTCAGCTCTATAGATCCAGAAATTTCAGAAAATCTATGATATTTAGATCAATGGAGTACCGCGATCTAAGGACTGTCTCGCTCATTGCAACTCTCAAATACTATTTTAACGTTTCTTAAAGATCTACGTACTCTTCTTCTTTATATTTACGGGTGGGTAAGGTCTTCTCAGAAAAATATCACTCTATGTACGTTCTAAAACTCGTTTACAACTAATTCTATCTGGTTTTGCTCTCATTAGTAAGCGCACTAAGTTTTTCGCCAGATCTACCGGATTTCGCCGCATGATATTTTTGAACCCAAATGACACTTGCCACAGTTTGCTGACACTTTTTAGTTTGCTTTGGACGCCAGTGAACCGCCATGATGAGTCTTGGCTTCGTTGGTTCAACGTCTGTCAGCGGAACACGCGCAGTTATGTAGTGCGGTGCGGAAAGTTGGAGAGTGGCGCACAAAGAGCAGTTCAACAGACTACTAATATTCATTTGTACGCGCGGATGCCCTTAGCTTTTTTTGGTGGCTTTTTATGTATTGTTGTTTTTGTTGTTTGTACATATAGACACATACTCTCATGCACGTCGTAATGTTATTGTTTATCATATGTTGAATGAAACTTTTTCATAGACATCAGCAACATCATCAACAGCAATATGGCCCAGCACATGGCATGTCCGCTAGATATGTTGATGAGTTTAGCTGCCGATAAATATGCCCAACTGTTGTTGTGTTTTATAATTTTTTTTTTTTTTGTTTGTTCTTTTTGCTGTTATAATTTCCTGTTGATTTATTTAAGCAACGAAATGAAGGCACTCAAGTGTTAAGCTTGTTCGTTTCACATAACCAAAGCGTGTGGCTCCACCACGCCAGTTGCTTCGCCCGGCCATTTCTGGGTACCATTGGCGCTCGCTACTGGTCTGTTGGTTGGGTTTTTTCTTTCTGTTTTTACTTTCTTCTTTATTCTTTTGCGAGGTATGTAATTTCATGCCTAAATTATTTGCTGTTCCTCTTTCATTGCTTATTGCCTGCTTTCGTTCCAGAATTTATAGCGATATTATGAAGAGCACTACGTTGTTGTAAATGTTTTCACAAATTATTGTTAGAAGCTAGAATTAAAGCATTACGCGTCATAGTTTCATAGGTTAGATGCCGGTTGAAGTCATTAGTGTGACCTTTCAGATTCAAAGAGTTTGGGGAACACTGCTTTAGATCTAAATTAATATCTAAATAAATATCTCTGGTAGTTTAAAATACATTCAGTAGCATCGAATCATCAGGATTGCTCTCAGTAAAAGGGGAATTTCATAGCAAAGACACACACCACATCAATCCGTTCATGAACCATTCGCGAACTATACCTTCAAGCGCATATTACTCCACTATCAACAATTATTTTATGCGAATAAAGGTCTATAAGGAGTGAAGAAGACATGTTTTCGATCTCTTTCAAAGTGAAACTCGAGCTTGGTTGAGTACTCTTAAACTTGACAATAAAAAACAAACCACTGGGTCTGAGACGAGTCCTATAGCCCGAGTATATTTTTTACAGCCACAAAAACAATCATTTTTAAGACAATGTTTACAGTAAGCGCTCGAGAGAGGTCAGACTTCAGACTTCAAAGGATGAGAGCTCATTTTGGATGCAACCTATTAAGATAGTAATTGGAGAAAAGGTGCTGATCTAATCTAAAAGATCTAAAATTTAAAGATATGGAAGATAGTGGTACGCAGAGCTGCATTTATATTTTCTCTACTGTAATATATTAAGGGGGCACTCAAAAACCAACCGTCTGGAATGAGAACGTAGACTGAAGACCAGTTAAAAAATAAAACTCTTTCTCTATACTTTAATGCTATATCGTGCTTCGTTGCACGCCACTTTCAGCCTCTGCGCGACGATACCGCCAATTAAAAGAAAGAGGAAGAGTGTCAAAGACTCCGCCTTCTTTCAAAGCCAATTAAAATTTACATTGTATATATTAATGTCCAAAATTATTGTAGAATAACTTAGAAGCTTAGCTCGCTAAACTATGCAATTAAGTTATTAAAAATGAAGATTAATGACGCAATAACCCATTCAGCGCAGAAGTATTGCTTTCAACGGTTCTAAAATGTGCGGAATCGTGCCACAAAGTGCCGTTGTTATTTAGAGCGGCAAAAACCAAAGGCAATTGGTAAAAAAGGCGGACTTTTCTTTTAATTAAAACTAAAGCGAGCCAATTAAATAGAGCTTGCTAAATAGTCAGGCGGAGAGAAGAAAATGTAAATAAAAAATATGCATAAATACTAATAATGAGCAAAATTTAACTAGAGAATTAGTAAAAGCTTGTGCATTTGATTGATGGAGCTGCGTTATGATGCAGAGGAATTTTTCTAAGTGATTCGAGTGCATAAAGTTAGCTGTCGCGTTGAAGTACAAAGATGAAAAGTAGATGTGGGGAAACAGACTTTTTAAACCGATTCTATGACAATCGTTCATTTTCGAGAGAACACTTAGCCAACAGTCCCAAACTCGGGATATAGCACTGTAACAGCACTGGTCATGAGTGGGGGTTAGAGTGATGAAGAAACAAAAAAAAAATCAAATTAAAAAAAAAAAAAATAAATAAAAAATAAAAATAAACATTATGAGACCTTCCATTGTGATAACGCATTGAGTTAAACAAAAGTCTCTAAAGGGATCTGAATCTACAAGAATTAAAACCATATTTGATTACTATCGACCCACTTTCGATAGAGCTTTTGGCCTACAAGCTCATACTTAAATAATTCGTAACTATATTGCTCTGCTGGGTTCGCCATTACTCCAATAATCCATTAAGAATGTTTTCGAATGAAGTTCTCTCTGAGAAATCGTCGAGTGGATTAAGATTAGTACAAAAAAAAAGTCTCAGTATCCAAAAACACCCAACCCAAACTTTTGTAAACCGCTCTGAGAAACTTTGGATAATATGGTATCTTCTATAAACACAACACTTACAAAAGAGAGTCTCAGTATCGATCAATCAAAATTCCCAAAATCTCGGAATCCTCTTTGAGAAATTTTGTATGCTATATTCTGCCAAACTCTCGGAGTGCTCTCTTGCAACTTGGTTTACTATAGTATCTTCCAGGAACAGCATACCTCAAACCTAGTAGGCTAGTTGTGACATCCTACTGTCTGATATGCATATCACTTCGAACAGTTGGGGCAAAGAGTATTCAAGTATGCACAGAACTAGCAGTTTCGTTAAAATATAGTAGGTTCTAGTGAGCTTATTAACTATCTTGTGAAAAAGTAAAGTCTCTTCGTACCAAAAGTACATAAAGTATGAGTATGACTACTTTCACTGATCATTCGCTGCTATAAGCTGCTAGAAAGAAAGCAGTCTCTTTATAGACTCTATCACTCTTAGAGCTGAAATGATCGGTTTCAAGTTGCACTATACCTTGGAACTATAATGTAGTACAGAACTAGAACTATACAATATTTAAGCGGCAGTAGTATTTGCTGTGAGCGTGAAATCTGGGTTGATCCTCATCTGCGATAAACTTGTAGAGAAAGCTAAGACATCTCTTCATAAATTTTATGCCTTTCAGATTAAAAAAAGAAAAATATTGACTGCCGTAGGCCACCCAGTTTTTACCAACTTCCAGACTTGAGAGAAAGCTGTAACTTATTTCATTCAATATGCTTCAACATATTAATATATAGGCCATATTTGTGGCCTATAAGCCACACACGGATTTCAAAATAATTTAATTATTATTATTTCTTCGTTAAATTGAAATTTCTGACGCTAATTAGCATTGAACCACAAACAAAATACTTAGATGAGCAAGCTAATAATTAATCAACAGAGTTACCTTAGATGAGGCATTAATGAAAGCAGCGGAGACCATCATAAATCTTATTAGTTTACAAATTGTGAATGCTTTTGCAGCTGACCAACGCTGAAAAAATACCGTTAGTTACCAATACACAAACGCTATATGCACCTTAAAAACCGTTAAACATGCAATTAGCTGTCAGAACATCAGCTGAGCCGCCTTAAGCAGTGTTGAGGTGTAGCTGTGATGCTGTCAGTCAGCTGAGCTTAATAACTAACGGCAAACATGCAGAGTTGCTTGGGCGCGCATTTCGCCTAAATATTTACTAACCTCATAGTTTTCTATAATTTAGAGCGCTCGCATTACTGGTATTTTTTTCTTGTGCCAATATTTTTTATTATGTCTTGTTTCCCACAGCTGAATGCGGCACCCATCGCGGCATTTGTCAACGGTATAATAATTTTTCAAGTGTCACCAGTTTACAATGTACTACCACTGACAACTGACAACAATGCAGATCAGCAGCAATTATTGTCTAGAGCATGCAGCTACGCTTTAGTTGCGCTCCAACAAAGCAAGCGGCGAGTCAAGATGCGCTCGTTATGTGAAAATTGTTTTTCTTTGCTTCATCATAGTGCATCATCGCACAATAGCTGTTAATAATTATAATTAATGTCAGTTAATATGACAATAACCAGCCGGTACACAATAGCGCTGCAACAATAACGGTAACTATGAATATGCTCATAAGGGAAAAAAGCAGACAATGAAGAAATGAACGCCATTGAGTAGAGCTTATGATGCCGTCTGAGTTGGAGTACTATTTATCGGCTGGCATATTGCGGACAATTGTTGAAATGTCATCGCTTTTGTGTTGCATGGAGCTTGAGAGTCGCACGAAATGACAGCGCTTGCCAAAAATGACGGTGATTTGTCAAATATATATGTGCATGTTATGCAAGTGCATAGGTGCAGACGAAAAAATGTCACGGTTTATGTTCTCTACTGAACTAAGTAGTCATCGATATCATCTATTGAGTCTTTTAAAGATGAACAACCTGTGCGGCAGGACCCTGTTCTCAACGAAACTTGTCGTAAGATAATTTTAGCGCGCCTGCTTAAAAGACAATACAGAAAAAGCAATGACATATACAAATAATTTAACGAAATTCGAACATATCTAGTTAGACGCCATAATACCATGGCCAAAAACGCATAGGTTTCTTTGAAAATGAAATGGAACCAGAGTCATTGGCCCAAAATGATCTCGTTGAAACTGAAAACTTCTTCTAAAATGCTGATCCAATTGGTTAAGGCCTAGTTCCAAACTACTCTCGAACATCCATCCGCTCGTAAATATAAAAAAATACGAGCGATCTTTAATTTTTTCTTTCAACTTCGCAGCGAGTACACTATCTCTTCAACTAAAGGCGTTCGATCTCCATAGACCAAGATAAAAATGTCCAAGCCGAGGAATAAGGGACCGTCTTCCGTAGGAGCAGCAGGATACTTAGATCACCTACATTAACCGTCATCCCTAAACAGCCAGATAAAACTAGAGAAAAAACAGCCTCTAGGGAAACTTCGACCACACGAGCTTTACCGGCAAAACAAGAAGATGGGAAGAGCACCGCAGCTGTCACTAAAGAAGAGCATCAAATCTCAACGAAACAAGTATACATCAGAGGCCGTGATCATAAACCCATAAAAACCATTCTAATTGCATTGGTTTCTCTATTTTGCTGTGATCATTCCACTACCTTAGCATTACTAGACCTTGAAAGGTATTTATCGAGCGGCATTTGGTATAACCCAATCAAAGAGTTTAAATATTAGATTAGACACAGTGGAAGCTTTACAAATAAAATTGACCATCGGATAGAAGCAGATATAATAGAATTAGGAGACTTATTTTACTTCTTAAAGATACTCCTTCAAGTGATGTAGCGCAAAGTTGGTTAGTACCGACTTCAATCCGCTAAAGTCATTATATGCGCATAGCAAATATATACGGGAAGAGAAAATGGCAAACCGCTTAGTAAATAGAAATTTTTTTTATGGAATATGAACTTAAAGCCGAGTTTATATCTTCGCTAAAGGATTAGAAGAAGCGGTTCGTTAAAAATATAGAAGAAAATATGGTAGAGGGTAATTTAAGGTGATCTAAACGAGGATTCGGAGAACAATCAGTACGCAAAAATTGTCAAGCCGACGTAATTAGCGAGCAAAAACTGTGTGGTATATTAGTTTTCTACTCACTACGACCACATTGGGATTTAAGAAGCTGTTTGGAAGGACTATCTTATTTTCGATAGCATTTTTGATTTGAATTACATATTTGAACTATTTTACCGGCCTTGCTGGCTCGAGCAAATATATAAGGTATGTATGTAAGTACGCCACGCATCATCAATAATTTCATGCTCCCAATTTTTCGTTTACATACATACATATGTATGTATATACCAACTAAATATTAGATAAGCAAATTAATTTAAATTAGTTCTATTAAACTTCGAATGATAATCATAAATCGTCTGTATAATGTAAATAATCTTAAATGAAGGGCGCCATTCGAAATAGACAACACACATAACAATTTAGAGCGATAAACAACAATTTCCATGTATACAATTTTTCAATTTCCGCCTGCAGCAACATTGAAAGACTCAACCAAAAATTTTTCATTGCCTGCAATTGCTGTTCAAGCCCACTCGTGTGTGTGCGTATAACTTTGTAATCACTAAAACCTGATTTCATGTTGAGTTGTTGTTGTTGTTGTTGTTGTTGCATTAAAGTTTACACTTTCAAGTGCAGCTTTTATTTGTTAATGTGTGTGATAATTATAATTGTTATGCCGAAAATAAATTTCTTGTTTATACACCATACACATAGACATACAAATGTACATACATACATATAGTAAATAATGCCTGTGGTAAGTGGCGGAGGAGTGGACAACTTAGAACGCTGTCTTCGTTCAGATAGTACATACATACACACATATGTACATAGATGTTGGTAATATGTTTATATAGTATTGAAAATTAAGCTATTACATTGTTTATGATAGGCTGAGGGAGTGCCTACAATGAGCTGCGAAGCCCATGCACTCGAGATTTGAGTGGCTTTTGTTACTAGTTTTCTGCTTCGTGATCCCGAAAACTTTAAATACAAGTTCAGCATTCACATTTTTTAAGTGTTTTGGTATTGTTTTATTATTTGCTTTAAATATTTTCACAAAATTTTTTCGGGATCCCGAAATTTGGTATTATGTTTTCGGGATTAGCCAAAAACAAGTATAATCTGTTATTTTTAATGCTTTTTAAATAATTTATTTACTTCCTGATTAACTTTTATTAAAATTTAAAAGATTTTTTTTGCAAATTAAAAGGATTGTGTTTACGGAATTTTAAGAATATTTACTTTATTGCATTTTCAGGCTGCTAATATGCATACATATGTAGATATAAAGCTTTATATTAAGCTGTAGCATACAATATTAATTTATTAGCTGCACGAACAATAGTAGCTTTACCGTTATCAAAAGGCACCTACAATCGAAAGTCAAAAATTTGTGATCCCGAAATTACGAGATTTGTATTAAATTTAAAATCAAATCAAACATCAAATGAGTATCTAAAAATGTATGTTAATCTAGTAGCTGACAGTTCTGTAGAGCACTTTAAGCTGGTTCAATTGATGATAGGGAGATATTTTTTGAAAAAAAAAAACAAAATCTATAAAAGTGCGATCAGCTAACAAAATTTTATGTATTGTTTTCGGGATCTCGAAATATTAAATTTGTTACTTTTTAGCCTTAAAGCTTAAAGCTTTATGAAACTGCGCTCAGCATAACGAAATTTCAATATTGTGTTCGAGATCCCGAAATATTAATAATTTTTTCGGGATCCCGAAATTTTAAATTTGTTATTTTGTAACCTAAAAGCTATTTCAATGATTTGTTAAACTTTTTTTTGCAAAAAAAAATTGTTGAATTTTTCAAAATTCGGCACCCTAATACTATACGAAAAGCTACATTTTGAGAGCAAAATAGTAATTATTCTAGATTGCCAATGTCAAGCTAGAAGTTGTATTACTGAGGTTAGTTTTGGCCCTTTTTAAGTTAACACGTACGAACATACATATAAAAATATGTATGTATATATATATTTCTATTTTTCCACTAGGTAAATATGTACATACATACATAAATATTTAAAACAACGCACATGCGCTGACAACGCGCCCTTTTAATAACCGTTAGTGCGAAATATGCCAGCCAGTGCGTGCATTGCATATTAATTATTATATTTTTTTTATTTCTAACATTTTAACTTAACGCCTAGAAACAACACACTTATGTCGAGACGACAGGTTCATAGCATGCTTAGTGCCAGTTTTTCTTTCAACATTATGGCCAAGAACTTTGGTGTTAGTGAGCAGAAAGTTTTAAAGCCGATAAATATTATTTAGCTGTTGGAATTGTTGACAGTTGAGTTTATATGTGTACACATATATACATACATATATGTACATATATACAATATTAGATACATATAGGGAAATTTCTTAAAAAAATATTAATAAAAAATAAGAAAAAAATCTGAGGGTTGCCACAGACTTGAAAAATAAAATTAATGAACAAAATTATGATTGAAAATTATTGTAATTAATGAACTTACTTTTAGTGACTAAAAAATTATTGTG
>NW_017537045.1:19002-20624 GCF_001853355.1 Bactrocera latifrons | reverse complement strand
TCATTTTTTATGAATAATTATTTAAAAAATGAAAATAAAATAATAATACTTAATAATTAAGTAGTTAATAAATGGATAAAATCATGTAAAAAGTTTTAAAAATTTGATCATTTAGATAAATACAGGTATGGTTAAAATAGTAGAGTATGTTTTTGGAAATATAAATTTAGTAAATTTCGGGCACTATTCGAACGAAAGTAAAATATTCGTATGAGGCCAAATATATTTTCCACTTTATGTGACAAGGTTTGTTTTGTTTCTTTTAAATTTGTAATGAAGAATATTACTTGAATTAATTGGTTTCATTTAATAGTTTGCAAAATCCGAATGGGTGATTCCATTATTTTGTCCATAACACTATATTGGGTAATAAAATCATAATACCGGTGTGGCTTTACTGCTCACCGCCTTTTGAGCTAAATTTTCGGTGACGCCCAAGATAAAATAAAATTTAATTAGCAAAGGAAAAGCAAAAGCAGGTCGAATGGTCTGCAAATTACCCTCACTGAAAAATGTTGACCTTAACAAGTGATTTACATAGGTATCTATGTATTTGCAAAGAAAAAATTCGAAGTTCATTTACTTTCACTGCAAACTAAAGAAAGTAAAGGCGCATGTGCCGAAAACTTGCGCAATAATTTGAAAAGACTGTGGGAATTGAAAAGAACTGTCATAAAAAACTACAAATACCATTAATATGAAAATTTATAAGTAAGTTGAGAAGTTCAAGCTGGTCGAATCCTGCAAACAAAATGAGTTTCTGGTGCCGCTATCAAAAGAGCAATACTGCTTGCTGATTGGTCAGCATTAAAAAGTTACGCTCATTCAAATAATAGAACCTCATGGCTCACTTTAAAGAACAATGAGTGCCATAAGCGCTTTTACCTATTGATTTTACAGTGTAATCTTTACCCTTTGACATAACGAAAATTAAAGGTTATTTCTAAATGTGAAAACTCACGAGGGCTTTAGCTAAGCATTTTCAACTTCAAAATCTGAACAAAAAATTTTTTTTTCAATTCTTATTTATTTATGGAAAATTTTAAGTTGGTGAAAAGGATTTCTGTTTACAAAAGCCACTTTAGTTTAGTGCTTTCCCCAATGTGAAAGTTCAAAGTCCTAAGAATTTATAGACGAACTTTTTTCAATGTCCGAAACACTATCAAGACAGTATACATATATATAAAATTTAGTGCAAAGTTGAAATTTTTTTTATTCGTATGTTAAACAAATTTACGAATCAATACAAATTTTTTTGTTTACAAATTTCTACAAGAGCAGCTGTCTCACACCTCTTCCTCCCCTTGACAAGAATTTCATTTACGTATGCACATATGTATGTACTTTTGAAAATTTTTATTTTTAGAAATGATACAGAGTGTACGCTCATCAGCGGCAACAATCAATATACTATGTATTTGTAAGTCGGAAAATTTCCATTTAGTAGGTGTGAGGAGAAATGTGGTTGTACGCGCGGGCGTTCTGCTTATAAGCCGGATGTAAACAAATTGCTACACATTTTTAGTGTTGCATGTGTATCGGTGTACAGTCATATAGTCGAAATTTCAGATTTTTAGAATTTTAAAATTCTTCTCTTATAATTAAAAAATTAAATAGTCAAT
>NW_017537045.1:14685-18151 GCF_001853355.1 Bactrocera latifrons | reverse complement strand
GTAGTAAATTCTCTTTCCAAAACAAATTTAAAAAAAATTTGTAAAAAAAAATTTAAAAAAAAATTGTAAAAATGTATTTTTTTCGCACAAAAAAATATTCAAATAAATTACAAATTTTGCTACTTGCCTGTTAAACAGATATTTAGTACATATTTACTTTGAATTAGACAATTGACGCTAATCAATCACACAGAAAATACCATCCAAAAGAGAGACCACGAAAAAGGAGAAAATAGTAAATTTAATTAAAATCGATTTCCTGGCGCTAGCATTGCAAAGTAATAAAATTATAAAACAACAAAAAATACAGAAAAAAGGCAAAATAAGTGTTTTATTCGTTTAGCCATTCCCACCGCCGAACCATAAAGCCCATATAACCAACTAGGCAGGCAACAATGCTGCATGCTTCATGCATAATGCAGCGTCCGAACAACTGGCCGTTTGACCATTTGACCATGTGGAGTTGAGCGCCCAACTTTGGGATTTCTCACCGACATATATACATACATACACACACACATAGAAATGTTTACGTGGGCTTGTCTCCCCGCTCCACGCAGCGTTGCATTGTTCAGCAGCGCTGCAATTTTGCCTGTCGCTTTGCGAGTCATTCAGTCTAACTGTCCAGCTCTTTGTTGGTCTTGCCGACAGTCTGCATATCAAACTGTTTTCGAGCACTCATACCGATGCCCAGCGAGTGCGCCCGACCGCAACACTTTTGTTGCAATTTAATTTGCTTGCCGTTTGTCCTTTGTTGTTGTTGGGTTTTCATTTTTGTTTTCGTTTTCCTTCTTTTTCTGTGTGAAAAACCACAATTTCCGCTGAATTGTGATTTTCCTTTCCTTTAGTCGCCTTTTCTGCGATCTTTTTGCTCAACTCTTTAATGGATTCTCGCATGGGAATGCCTTGGATATTGTTTTTGCAATAAAATAATTAAATTTCCGACAATAATACAACAAAAACAAACACTTTTTTATATAGTTTTGACGCTAAAATGTAGTAATCTATAAATACGGGCTTAAAAGGCTTAGCGGGCATACACATTTAACTTCAAATTTGATGTAAGTCCCTGTGGTCTTAAACAAATTTTATTGTAGTGTTTAGGGTGGTTACACGGGAGTCATGATGTGAAAATTATTGTTACAGACCGACCTCGAAATCAATTTCTTTCCAATAGGTGCCACTTCGGGCTGAGTAGGAAAGTCCTCTCTCCACGAACAAAGGCCAAAATCGTTAAGTCATTATCTCTTCCGCTATATGGTGCATGGACGATGACAACATATGATGAGTTGACGTTATGAATTTTAGAGAGAAAGGTTTTGCGAAAGATTTATGGTGTTTTGCGCATTTGCAACGGCGATTACCGCAGTCGATGGAACGATGAGCTGTATGAGATGTATGTAAGTACGACGACATTAACATAGTTCAGCGAATTAAGAGACAGCGACTTCGGTGGCTAGGACTTGTCGTTCGAATTAATGAAAACACTCACACTCTAAGAGTGTTCGACGCAGTACCCGCCAGGAGAAACAGAGGAAGACCTGCACTCTGTCGGAAAGACCAGGTGGAGAAGGACCTGTCTACACTCGAAATCTCCAATTGACGCCAAACAGCGAGGAACGACTTGCGCGTGATGTCAGCTCGGACACAAACGCGTAAACGGTGTCTACGCCAATAAAGATGAGGAAGAAATGAACACATTTCGATTTAGATTTAATCTTTAGAGCATTTTTTGGGGAGTGAGAACCACTTCAGCGACTACTTAAGTTTTATGATAGCATATAAGCTCTTCATTATTCCAGGACTCAAATTAAGGGAGACACACTTTACAATTTTTGCAAAAATATAGAACATTTCAACCATGCCTCGTTTTGCTATTTCGAATTTTGGATGACAATCAATCTTAAAAGTTGATACAAAGCATTTAATTAGGGAATCATAAAAGAGTGAGACGAATAGACTTCTTATGGAACCAGGTGAGTTCTCTATAAACTTTGTAGAAAGATCCGGAAATATCCAAAAGATATTCTCAAAAGTTGAGGGTTTTAGTACCACTTGCAATCTTTTTCTTGGCAATTAAACAGGAATAAGTAATAAGAAGGACGATTAAACGCGTGAAATATTGCTACCACGTTTAGTATTTTAGATCTCTTCCGTTTTTCATAAGCATTCTTCAAATACTTACTCTCTAACTAAAATTTCAGTATTTTCAGTTTATAGAGGATGCCTAAACTTAAAGTTCTAGATAGGTTCAGTGTACTCTTTATACTCATTACACCGTCATCACCGTCTGACTTTCTATCTCTCTGTTTCCAAAATTGTTAAACTAACTCGCTCTTAATCATTACACAGCATTTTTTGATGCAATTCTTTTTCTGAATTTACGATTTGATTTTTCTCTCTCTTTTTCTACCACACTCTCCCTTCCCTATCACGGTAACTCAACGACTCAGGAATTGCTATATCATGTTTTATATAGAGCGATTTTGCTGTGAAGGATTCAGTTACAAAGAGCCCTTGCAGATAGTGCCCTCCTTTTGAATTTGATTTTTTTCCACTGGCTTTTTTCCTATACTCTTTATTACACTTTTTATCGCGTACTTAATGGCATAAATACTTGTGTCTTAATTTAATTAGCACACATACTTTAAACGAAACAAAAACAACAACAACAGCAATAATAACATTCCAAACATTCAACGCTGACTCGGTGACTCGCTTAACACGCCAGCTGGCTGGCTGGTTTGCCGGCTTGAGCTGATTGCGCGGGGCCACAGCGCTTCACCCCCTACCGTCCGGTACCATGCTGGTCTTGAGACCATTTCGGAATCGGTTTCGGGCCTTGCGTGCATTATAAATGAACGTGTGGCTTCAAAATTTGCTTACGCAGCAATTTCATTACTCAGTGACAGTGGCTTACAGTGGCTGCTTTTGTTCAATGTTGTTGTATTTATTTATTTATTTTTTTGTTTTTATTACTTTTTAGGTCTTCCAATTACAGGCGGCATGCATACATGCATACATATATAAATGTATGTTTGTGTGCACAATTTTATTTGCTCCATTTTTTATTTATTTGTGTTTGTATCATGAATTCGTGTCAACATGTCATTATATACATAAATGCTACGACAACAAAACCAACAAAAACATATCATATGATGACTATCAAAGGCGCTGTGAGTTGAAAAGAAAGCCTGGAATCACGTCAGCGGTGTGAAATATTGAATTCTTTTTTTTTTTCAAACAAAATATTTTTAATGTTTTTTTTAAGTCGTAGAATTGTAGTGTGAAAAAATATTCATTTTTAAAACCGCATTTGAATTGACTGTTATTAATTTATTCCCTAGAAAAAAATTTTTTTTTTGTTGTTCAATTTTTTAAATTTATTTTCAAAGAACAAATTTAATTGTAAAATTATATTGTCTAAAATTCATTTAATTTTTGATTGTATATTTTTTGAAAT
>NW_017537045.1:11147-12572 GCF_001853355.1 Bactrocera latifrons | reverse complement strand
TTATTAAAAATTAAACATTTATTAATATATTTTTTTGCAATATTTCTATTACTAACCAGAACAATAACGAGAATCTCATATTATTTATTCGTGGGGGGAACTCTCTGCAATTTTGCCAAAAGGATGTGTGTTTTACTAAGGTAGACCGGGGACTCCCCAATTCTGGGGAGAAATTACTATTACTATTTCCAACATTTATATTTTGTATGCATTTTCTTATTTTCTAATATTTTTTTTTTTTAATATACTCAAATGTCATATATTTCAAACTCGCTTGAGCACCTGCAAGCGATTTCATTTAAAATATTTTCCAACTCCCCTCCCGCTGGCAGTCAACTGCAGCGCATAGCGGCTATTTAAATGTAAATTTTGTTACTATTTTTAATATTGCTGTACAGCATATTTTAATTTTAATTTATTTTTATGACAACCTTGAAATACTTCTAAGCCGATACTTTTTTGATTAATAGACAACTACGCGCACAGCAACAACAAAGTTGTAAACTAGAAACTAGAAAAAAATAGTGTCATAACGAGAATTAGCAACAAACAAAACTCGTGCACCGCTGGCGATCGGACGCTTTATGAACGAGCTGCTGCTCAGGCCGGCTGACGAATCAGTCTGTTTGAATGGGTCTGTGTATATATTATATATAGTATATATGGTTTGTAGCTGAGTGCTTATGTAAATAGGCTTAACAGATACTTGTCTTATTGCTTTGCCACAAACACAGTCACACGCACTCACACAAGCACACATACACCGTTGTAGTTATAGTATATTGAAAGCAATGCGTTTACCGGCACAATTCGTCGCCGTTTGTAATTTACGCTCGACCGAAATTAATTTGCATAAATTGAAAAAAATAATTTACACACACATTAATTGTTGAAAAAGAACAAAAACAATTTTAATAGTAATAAAACCAACAGCGAACAGCGTACAATTAATTTGGGTATGAAAAAATTAAAAACTGAATTGCAAGCAGAGGGACATACATATGTATAAGCAAACATATACATTTAGAAATATGTAGTATGCATATACATATGTATAATAAATATAGATATGCACATATCTATGGATGTAAATATATTTATTTTATATTCCTATGTATGCCTTTGTGCATTGGTGTGAATTTTCTTTTTTTATTTTTATTAAATGCATGCATAACAAAACGCGCCTTGCATTTGAGTGCTGCCTGAGAAAAATTGTAAGTTTACGCTGACGAATGCAGTTGATTTTATTTTTATATTTTTAGCTGCCGCATGCAATTGTTGAAATGCTCATATTGTGTATTACATTAATTTATTAATGATTTGAACTTGTGAATTGAGTTCAATTGAATGTTCCTTGAATGCAATGTAAAATGAAAATATAAACAACACTAAAGGAAAATAAAATAAATAAATGTAAAATAATAT
>NW_017537045.1:4539-9692 GCF_001853355.1 Bactrocera latifrons | reverse complement strand
AAAATAATAAATTTTAAATTAAAAGAGAGAAAAGCCTTAATTTTGACAGTATCGAAACTAGAACACCATTCACAGGCCTCCTTAGAGCAGATCTTTATTTTATTTTCACCGATAAATTTGAGCGCCAGATCTGAACAATATATGCAGAAATGGTAGCATTGGCTTTGGCAATAATACATTCCATATTCAGGAATTTATCTAGTCAAATGGAAAAGTTTTCCTTATAAGGATTTGATTTTGATTTAAAAGTTTATATGCAGCTATATGCTATAGTGGCCTGATATGAACAATTTATTCGGAAATTGTAGCTTTGCTACGGATAATTATTCATACCAAATTTCGTTAAGACAGCTCGTCAAATATAAAAGCTTTCCAATCGAGGACTTATTTTTTATAAGCCAGCTTGTATCGCAATTATATGCCAGAGTGGTCCGCTATCGGCAGTTCGAATAAAAAACAAGCTTCTTAGAGAGAAAAGAACGTGTGCAAAATTTCCGATCGATATCTCAAAAACTGTGAGACTAGCTCGCGTATATAACGTCGGAAAGACAGACATAGCTGAAGCGATTGAGCTCATCCGTATATATGCATATAGAAGGTATTTTTATTGGATCTCCGACTTTCACTTTCGGGTGTTACAAACTTCGGAGCGCACATAATATACTTAATTATAACAATATCTGTTCAGGGTACAAAATATTTTGAAACAAATAATAAGTTAATTACCAAAAAAACTCAAACAAAAAAAATAATTAAATTAATATTTTTAAATAGCATTATATGTAATTCCATTAAAAAAAATTAAATTGAACTGGTCTGCATTGCTTACAAAAATTACATTTTCAACACCTTTTACGTTTTTTTTTTATAAATTTTTGGCGGGCGCACTAGAAGTTAATTTTTCATGGCAACCAAGGTAAAGAAACATTCACCAAAAGCTTTAGAAAAATCATAATAAAAAAGTTAACTAAATTTGAAAAAAAACTGAGAACCATTACGCACAAAAATAAATAAATAAAAACAAAGATAAATGCCGCTACTCATTGCTGGAAACAGTTAAAAGCATTTGTTCAATACACTTTGCCCAACACCAGACTATTTGGCTCTAA
The DNA here is from genome assembly GCF_001853355.1 of Bactrocera latifrons. NCBI lineage: Eukaryota > Metazoa > Arthropoda > Insecta > Diptera > Tephritidae > Bactrocera > Bactrocera latifrons. The sequence goes on along the minus strand of NW_017537045.1, from coordinate 8,583 downwards.
ACGGCGCGCTGCAGAGTCAACACAGTTGGAAGCAAATAAAAGCTTTCTTTAATGGGTATTTCAGCACTGTGTGTCCCCGCTGTTATTGTGGTTGTCTTTGAAGAAACTGTTGCCATTTAATACCTTTAATTGTTGGCAAATAAACAGAAGTGAAAATAAAAATAAAAACAAAGCTATGAAGTGCCGGCACAAAGTAACCAACAAGATGTAATGAGTGACTGGAAGAAGCGACAAAGCGGAGAAGGTCAAAAGCCGCAGAATGCTGTGAGTGTTTATATGTACAGGCTAATGATGATGCAGTTGATTTAAGCAAAATATTTGTATACTTTCGGTTGGAATCGCATATCAGAAACATTAAAGCGCACTTAATTTCGGTTATTAGTTGCTTAGAGGAGTTTCTATTTAAGTATAGTTTTATAGTTCTTGATCGATTAGAGCATTAAGACGTGTCTTGATCTGATCTAGTTTCACCGAAAATTTTCGAATTTTTCCATATACAATATATATAGCCCGTTAGCCGTTTGCTAAAAAATTAGTTATTTTACCATAACTTCGTAAATCATTTATCTACATAATGACATAAAATTTTGTGAAATTCTTTATATAAGTGAAAAATTGGTAATGAAAATGATCACAATTGAACAAGTATAGCATACACCGCACATACAAGCGCTCGCTCAAAAATTAGATTTTTTGTTATAATTTGGAAAATCAAGTAACTAATGACAGGCAATTTTGTGAAATACTTCTTTATTTTGTGAAAAAATGAGTGGGGAAAATCATCAAGATTATGCAACTATAGCACATAGTTTCAGTACAACCGATTGTGCAAAAATTAGATATTTTATCATAACCCTCTCAATGAAATAGCTGTGATCACCACATTTTATGAGATTCTTTGTTTATGTGTATAAAAAGCACCCAACAAAAATCAATCAAATCGGAAGACTATAACATATAGTTCCCATGCAATCGATTGTTCAAAAATGAGATATTTTGTCCTAGCTCTCTCAAATATATGTGTACGATCACTAAATTTTGTCAGATTCCTTACTTATGCAAATAAAAAGCACACAACAAAAATCAGCAAAATCGGAGCACTATAACATATAGTTCCCATGCAATCAATTGTTCAAAAATGAGATATTTTGTCTTAGATCTCTCAATTACATGGCTGCGATCACTAAATTGTGTGAGTTGCTTTATTTATGCAAATAAGAAGCGCACAGCGAAAATCATCAAAATCGGAGCACTATAACATATAGTTACCATACAATCGATTTTTCGAAAATGAGATTTTTTGTAATAACTGCATAAATCAAATAGCTAATAGGCCGAAATTTTGTGAAATAGTTTCTTAGTATGTATGAAAATGTGACAGTAAAAATCATGCAGTTTGCACAACCATGGCATATAACTGCCATACAACCGATTGTTGGAAAATGAGATTTTTCGTTATAACTTCGTAAATAAAGTGGCTAAAGACACGAAATTTTGTGTAAAACTTTCTCTACAGTAGTAAAACGTGAGCACTGAAAATTGTCGAAATCGGTCAACTATAACATATAGCTACCATACAAACACTCTTTAACATAATACGGTTTGTATGTAATAACTGTTTTAAAAATGTTGTATACTGTAGATATTGTTGTTTTTTATAAAATTACGTTGCTATTTTATTGCTGTGACTAAGCCATTGTCTGTTTCCCACAAGCCCTTAGACACATTTTAGCGCAAAAAAGTTTCAAATAAAAAAATTTTGTAAAAAAAAAAAGTTACACAACACTCTCCTAACGCGTCGATAAATCTATTAGAATAATTTGTCATTTCACACGTCAACTTTGAGTACAGATTCCCAAGCCAGACCTAGCCCGCTTGCAGTAGATGAGATAAAATAATGCGATTCTCACACTTACCAATACAAAAACAGCAGCTATACGCGAAGATGTGTGTGTGTGGCTGATGAATTGCAGTTAGCGGCAACTACAACAACAATATAGCATATAATTTTTACACTTTTCTTTGTTTAATACTTCGTTTCGCTTTCGTGTGTGCGCCCAGGCAATGCTGGAGAACAAAAGTATGGGTTTTTACAACGTTTGTTGTTGTTGTTGTTTAACGCTATGGTATTGCTAAGTAAAAATGCAAATCGAAGCCGCAATTAAAACGTCAACTAATGACAGTTGAGGTTGCGCTGCTGGCGACGTCGGCGCATTTGTTGTTGCACTGAGCAGCTACTTGTTGTAGTTGTTGTTGTTGTGGTGGTATTGCAATCACTATACATATATGTAGTTATATTATATACACTTTGGTTTTATGCTAGCAAAAAACTAATTATTGTTGTTGCTTTTGTTGTTGTAAGCACTAATAAACCGCTAGGCTGGTACTGAATTGCAGGCGTTGCAGCTGCGCGGCCGCTATTTGACGCTCAACGCTTTTGTAAACGGTTAGTTTGGGCGTGTCAATACACCTTTGTGAAAAGTTGCACAACAACAACAATAAAATGTCATAATAAAATGTTATTGTTGTTGTTGTTACGGCTGCTGCTACTTCTTTGCGACACAGCGCGAAATTAACTGTCAGAGCGGCGCAGCGCAGTTGACATGCAAATGCAACATTTATGATTGCTGCTGCCGTTGTTGTTGKTGTTGGTTGCTTATAATGACGCTTGCCACATCACAGTCATACGCTAGCCGCTGCCTCACACAACACAACCAACTGTCTGTTTTTTGTTGTTTTTTTTTTGCACAAACACTTTTTCGCCACTTTTGCTGCTTTTCCGTTTAACACTTTTTCACACTTTTTTCGTAGTTGCCACTGATTTTTATTTTATTTTATTTTTAATTTTTTTTTCGCTTACTTCACTCACTTCTTACGCGCTGTTTTCGTCATTTATTGCTGTTGTTGTAGGCAAAAAAAAAAGAAGGTTAAATAGTAATTTAAAAAAATACAAAAACAACAACAACAAAAATGCAGTTAAATGCTTTGCATTGTTTTGCTTAAGAATTTCTGCTTCATTTTGTTGATTTATTTTTCGTAATTTTCGCTCTGCGTGCTGGCGTTCACATTAGCTGTGTGTTGTTGTTGTTTTAGTTACGGCTGTGCTCATTAATATTTCCTTTGGTGTGCTTTCATTATTGTTGCCGTTTTTTAGTTGTTGCTTTTTGGTTTAAATTCTCGATTTCCGCTTACATTAGCGCACACACACTTACATACAAATACATGCATATATGTATGTATATATAAGTGTACATATGTATATTTGTGTACAAAGCCACGCACATACGCTGCGCGACAAAAAGCGCAACGACCACAGCAAATTAGCGATTGGCCGTTGTAATGTGCTTGTTGTTTTATTTTTTGTATTTAAATTATTTAAAGTTTTTTGTGCATTTTGCGAAGCATTGTAAATTTATTTTTTGTTTTGTTATTTTTTTTTTAATTTTTTGCAATCTTTTTTTTTTTTTTTTGATGTGCTTTTAGGCAGTTGATTTCCGCTCATTGTGCGTCACATTCACTTTGCTTACGACACGCATACACATGTAAACCCATATATATACATACATGCACTCACAGGTGCACAAACATACACACATTCTTACATATATTCGTATAAGGGTTTGAAAGCAAGAATGTTGAAGGCGACACCTTAAACGGCGCGCCGTTGGTGGCACAAATATTTCCGTGGTCGCTTAAAAGAATTTCATTAATTCCATAAATTTTAATATTTAAATAAAGCATATTAAATGCATAATTGCAGACTTTTGTTAAAAACAACTATTTCGACTTAAGCCGGTTTTCGTTTAATGAAATTTAATTTATACTTTTATAGTATTTTAAATAACCGAAAAAAAATGTCTGATGGTAGGTCTCTAGGTGGCATATTTGCATAAAAAAATGCTTGAAAATTGCGTGACAATAATTCAATACACAGTTTGCGAAGATACACCCTTTATACCCTTGTATTCGAACAGTTAAAGTTAAAGTTTTTTTTGTTTATTTGCATTTTTTTTAGTTAAAAAATTTATAAAAATATTATTTTTT
>NW_017537045.1:0-4187 GCF_001853355.1 Bactrocera latifrons | reverse complement strand
ATATAAAAAGAAAGAATATTTTTATAAATTTTTTAACTAACAAAATGATGCAAATAAACAAAAAACTTTAACTTGGACTGTTCGAATATAAGGGTATAAAAAGATCTTAATATTGTTTTAGATCGTTCTATTTGTTCAGAGATCGCATTATTGCCTTAGATGATAACTCCTACAAAATTTCGTGGAGATAACTCGTCAGGTGAAAAAGTTTTCCCAACAAAGGTTTGACTTTAGCGGTCAGTTTGTTTGGCAGATATATGCTATATTGGTTTGATCTGAAAATTTTTTCGGAAGTTATAGCTTTGCCTTGGATAATAACTCATACCAAATTTCGTAAATATATCTCGTCAGTTAAAAAAATTTTCCTTACAAGAGTCGAACAACTGACCGATCAACTCAAACCTTTGTGAATTGGTGGGTCAGTTTGTTCGTGGTTTGTCAGTGTTCAATCTTAACTATTTCTTTGGAGATTGCATAATTGCCTTAGACAATAATTTATGCAAAACTTCGTGAAGATATCTTGTCAAATGAAAAAGTTTTCCATGCAAGGACTTCACTTTGATCGATCAGTTTGTAGGGCCACTATATGCTATAGTGTCCAATAGTTCTCCTCGCATCAATAGCTATAATTCAAAATGGATCAATATGATAGACGCACAAGAAATCCGATTCAAAACGCGTCAAAGCAAGGAAATCACTCCTGGAGCAGCGCAGGGATCCATACTGGGATCAGACCTGTGTAATGAAAACTAACACAAGTCGTGCTGCGAACACAGACATGGTTGGACTTACACGGAGTAGGGGAAGAGGCAAGTTCATGCAGAAACTATTCAAAGTACGAAATCCGTGAAATACCTTGATATAAGAATGGCCAACAAACTGACGTAGAGTGCTCAAATTCAGCATGATGCTACCAGGTAAGCCAATATAACCATATCGCTTTCAACTCTTATAGCAAATACCGGAGGTCCGCTTGCAAATAGAAGAAAACTGCTCATGGACGCAATACAGTCTACGCATAGTAAAGGATGGGTCGATGCATTAAATATCAAACATAGACGGAAAGTGCTTGCTAAGGTTTAGAGGACGGCAGCTCTGAGAATCGCTTTGATATACGGTACTCTATCTCAATCCGCAGTGCTATTGATAAGCCACGTCATCCCATTCGATCTACTCCCCAAGGCGAGAAGACAACTCTTGTTGTGGTATACGGAATAAAAATACACATGCCCATAAGACAACAGACGTGGTAGACACTTGACTTCTGGCAACATCGTTGAACAAAAGTGCGTTAAGGAAGATGGAGCACCAAACTAATCAAAGATATAGAGACGTGGTACAGTAAAAAATATTATAAGGTGAACTACTATTTAACACAGATGCTCTCTGTTAAAGGGTATTTCCGAAAATACCTGAACAACATGGGGAAAACAAAAAGTCCGCCATATATTTAAGAAGACGAACCACTTGACGATGCAAACCAGACATTTTTTAGGTACCATCCATTGAAAGAAGCACGAAAATCACCGGAAAGCAAATTTGAATAACTGCATACGGAAAATCTGGTACAAAAAATGATAGCTAACGGCGAAAACAAGCAGCAAATTGCCTGGAATATATTCAATACACTCAAAACAGGGACATGAACACGATCTCTCAGTCCCCGGTGAATCTGACTCAATAGAGCCAATTAAATTGGGGTCGGCTAAAAATCATAGGCATCCCTGAATGCAGGGAGAGTAGAAACTGACCTACAATGGATCCAACTTGGAAACTCTGCCCGGGACTAAAGAAAAATCCGTGATAGAATGCGGAGTGTTTTTGTATCATAGGTGTACCACTCACGTCTGATGGCGATACTTTTATGGTTTCTAAAGCCTATAAAAAAAATATGTGCTATAGTGACCCAATATCAGCGGTTCCGATTAATGAACAGCTTCTTAGAAAGAAAAGCACGTGTACAAAGTTTCAGATCGATATCTCAAAAGCCGACTAGATCGAATTTATATAGTACAGACCGACGGACATGGCTAAATCGACTCAGCTCGTCACGCTGAATATTGACATATGTACATATATATAATATATTTATTTTATATATAGAGGGATTGAGGGATTCATTGAGCCTCTTTTTCGGCGACTTCCCACCACCACATATCCCTGGTCGGTATGCGAATAGAGAGAAAGCTATCAGGAGTAGACTCTGCTGCGCAGTGATCTAAGTTTTCAGTTATGCCGTAGAAGAATGTGAGAATTTGGACTATTTCAAGCGACGAGCTTGCCTAAGGTTTACAGCAATAAATGCATATAAATACATGCGTTACGAGAAATTTAACTGTGAAGGTTATTATAGAATTAGGGCAGCCGAACTTAAATCTTTTGTTTACGTTGTTTTTATTTCATTCGCTTTTATTCTTAAATTTAATATCAACACACGATCAGTCAACCAGTTCTTAGCTCAGAAAACGTAGTTTCAGTGGATTTATTTTATTATATTTGTAATTTTTGCTGTTGTTTTTGTTATATTTAATGCCCACAAGCGCTAATGAAAATTTGAGCGCCCATAAAACCGCTTAGCACCGCGCATTGTTGCATTGTTCGCCACTTTCGCGCTTTCACACAGCTGCATGTACCTGCTTTTATTTATTTATAACTTTTTTTTTTTGTGTTTTTTTCCACTTTTATTATGTTCCCAAACAATTTCGTTTATTCTGCAGACAATTTGCGCTCATAAAAATTTAAATTTCTGCACAAAAGGCACAACTGTTTGGGTTCACACGCAGCGCGCGTATGCGGTCATTCGCTTTTCGTTTAGAAATACACACACACCCACACGAAAACAAAAAATAGATAAAGTGGATTTTTGAAATTTCAAAAATTCAAAATTTCAAAATTTGTTTCAGCGAACGCCAGCACGCACAAATAATGCAGAAGTCATAAAAATTTTTCTTTAATAAACACAAATTTGCAAACGTACGCGCTGCTCATCCGTCTAACTGTCAGTCAAGTATGCAGGTTGACTGCTTGTAAGGGACGCGCACTTTGCCTGCCGTGTTCGCCTCCTGCGATTTGTTTATTTGACTTTACTCGCATGCGCACTCGTCCGTGTCCGTACTACAACAAAAACATAACAACGCACAGAAAATAACAAAGTGAAACACGTATGTCAAAACAATAAGACACGGTTAAGAGACGCGTAGTTTTGTCAGTGAAAATTACAACGAAATTTGTTCCGACATGTCGGCCAACACCGCCGGAAACTCAATCTGAACTGCGCTGCTTGGGCTCCGTTGCATGCAGCGGCTCCACCACAAGTGTTCTCAGCGCCCAATTGGTCCAACTGTTCTCTATGGGCTGTGTGCGGTCAATGTGTGTGTTCGTGTGAAAGTGTTGCCGTTTCGTATTTTCCAAAGCGTTCGTATGCTGTGTGTTTGTATGCGTGCGTTATGGTCGCAACGCAGCGGCAATGAAATTCATTCAAAACAGAGAGTTCGAAAATAGCTGCGCTCATTTGGTCGATTATTTCGTCAAGTGTTTTGTGCTTTTTGTACATATACATGTTTGTGTGGATGGACGTACATATGTATGTTTGTATGTATACAGCTGTTTGCGATTATCACCTGAATTGAGTGCATATTGTTGTTGCTGTGCATTGCGATGCAACATTSCGTTTCCAAAACTTTTGTATGTATGTACATATGTATGTACTTGCAAAAAAAAAATTTTTTTAATTTAATTTAAATTTTTTTTATTTTTTATTTTACAACTTTTGGATTTTTAATGAAAAAAATCTGTAAATTTTAAATTTTTTGTCAACTTTATTTTTAATTTATTCGAACTTTTTGGTTTTAATTTCGAAAATTTTCAGCACTTTTTAATTATAACTTTTCAAATTATGTTTTCATTAATTATATCATTTACATATGTATTATATAATTTTTATATTGTACTAACTTCATTTATATCTTTTACATATTTGTTAATTTTTTTTGTTTAAAATTAAAAATTAATCTATTAAACTTTTTTTTTTGATTTCTGTATTTTGTTTTTTTCAGCATTATTTTTAATTCTAATATTTTAAATAACGTTTTCCATAAATCGCTTAAAATTTTTAACAAATTTGTTAATTTTGTGACTTGTTTAGTTATTGTTTTTAATTTTGAAATTAAAAAATAAATTTATTAGAT
>NW_017537044.1:238475-241090 GCF_001853355.1 Bactrocera latifrons | reverse complement strand
CTAAAAAAAGGCTATTTTAAAGAGTATAAAACAAACTAAAAAAATCAAAAGATAAAAAATATATTAACGTTTTTTTGTATTTTTTTTTAATCTTTTTTCTAAGAAAACAACGCAAAAACTATTTTAATTCAGCAAAACTTCATAAATTAAGGAAGGCCATAGTTGTTAAACTAACTCACATGCATACATACATATAGGCACATGTATAATGAAATGTATTTAATTTTTTAATGAAACAACATAATAAATAAATAAATTCAACAAAATTTCAAGAATTAATTTCTATCGCATATCTTACTGGGTATGCAAAGCTTATACCAACACACATACGTATAATAAAATGAAGCATTTCTATAAAGCTATGCAACTCACTATCCACTTGAGCGCACACTTCTGAATATTTCACGAGATGCTGCGCTTTGATTGAAGCATGAGTATATGTAAATGTGTGTGTGCATGTGAGTAGCTGCAAATGTAACCGTAAAATCCGCAACTTAGGCATCAAATCTGAGAATATTTTACTGTACACCACATATATATATAAGTTTGCATGTGTGTGCCATGCATTTCTGTGCATGTCAACAAATAAATTTCCAGATTTGATTGGCATTGCGGCGAGTGCATATATTTCACAGCACTCCAATTGTCTGTAGCAATACGTCTTGGTTGCCTAACAAACTGGCACTTGCAGGGAATTTCAGCAAAATTCACCAAAAATATTTGCTGCACAGAGATTTGCAGTGTATAGTGTTGGTAAATTGAAAGACAACTGTATTGGTGTGTGTATTTCAATTACTCAAACGGTGTCTCTGTGGTTTGCTCTGTGCTAGTACGACACGGATCAGCTGTTTAAGGATACTTCAATGTACATATGCAGGTAATACTTAGGAGTCCCATTATTGCCTATACATGGAACAACAAGAACAAGAACTAAGACTTGTGGTTGGCTATTCGTTGGGTTCCGCATGTGTGTGGTGGTGTAAATTGTGGCAAACTACTGAGAATTTCTAAATTTTGATGAAAAAGCTTGGAGCACACTTTTTCATTTATTTTGATAAGTTTACTTCGATGAAATCTATGCGGAAATTTTGTATCTTGGCAATGTGAGTTTTGGCAAACGGAAGTGAATATTGGATAAGTGAGGCAAATTGTTGGCGACTGGAGAGCTGTGGCAGATATATGTATGTATGAATGTGTGAAAAAGTTTTGTGATTTCAAAGTGTGTAAAAAATTACGAATCTATCATCTACCCTCAATAAATAGAAATCTTAACGATAATCGATACCAGTCAGTTGTAAGGTTATTTTTTGTGCAAGGGCATTACTTCGAAGTATTTATAGTATCTTGAGTCTCTGAGTTTGGTTTAGCATATCACGCTGATTCAAAGAATTCCAATAAACTAACAGAGTGAAGCTTTCTATATATATTAAGTAGAAAGAGCTGTTATAAAAGAAGATTGCTAAAGTAGTCTGCAAAAGAACTTTAATAATAACTCAAGACCCATTAGAAGCACAGCAGAAATTATAGTAATCATCACTTGAATGTATGTAGCGAGTATTCAAAGGAAAACTAAACTTCCTCTGCATCTGATAAAGGAAGTCCATAAGAAACTAAGTACCTGTATATTTGAAGAGAACTGTAGCATATCTTTAGGCGGCTTTGGTAATCGTGCAGAGTCGATTCGGCGCCGTGAGCAGCAACTCGGACCAGTTGACGTCAAGATCTTAAATTGAAAGCGTAAAAAATACAACTTTTGCAATAATTGAAGCCGCTCAAGCATCGGTTCCCTTATGGGCTCTTGTAAAGTTCTAAGAAGATCCGATGTTTCCGAGCCAAATTTTGTTCAGTGATGAGGATGAGGGAGAAAGAGAATCAAGAGTTGCCATTTCATCCAGAAAAAAACACGGTTTGGTGTTTTGAAATTGAAGCTCGTGAACTCGGCGACATTTGGTTTCAACAAGCCGGCGCTTCTTCCCACACGTCGCAACAATCAATGGATTTATTGAGAGGATACTTCGGTGAGCAGATAATTTCACTTTCTATTGGCCACCAATATCGTGCGATATCGAAACTCTATCATGTGACTGCAATTCAGGACTTAGAGCAAAAGATCTCGCGTGTCATTCGCCATTTACCAGGTGAAATTTTCGAACGAGTCATCGAAAATTGGACTCAACGAATTAATCATCTGAGAGGTATCCGCGGCCAATATTTGAAAGCTAATATCTACAAAAAATAAATGCCAAAGAATGTTCTTTTGAAGGAATCAAACATCTTAATTAAATTTGAAGTTTCTGTGTTTTTTCTTTAACTCAGTTTCTCTCAGTTAGCACTCCAGGTAAATTTAATAATGTAGTTTTGAGATAAACGCATTTAAATATAAACTGTTGAAGCTGTAACTCAAAAACTGTTTAAGATAACGTTTTAAAAATTTGGTATATTATTTTTAAAGGTATAACTTATGGAAATATAAAAAAATCGAAAATTTTGAAAATAATTTTTTTTTTCAAATTTCACGCTTTCAAACCAATTACACTGTTTTTTTTTAACTAAATTACGAAATGCTGAAAAACAATTTTTCAAACTCGAAAATATTTTGAAATCAAAAAAAAGTT
>NW_017537044.1:230501-238115 GCF_001853355.1 Bactrocera latifrons | reverse complement strand
AATTTTAAAGTTAAAAAATTTAACTCAATATTTTTTGATAATACTAAAAGTCAAAAGTCAAAATGAAAATTGTAATTAACTTTAATTTTAATTATTTCAAAATAGTACTATGGTAAACTTTCTACTTTATACTTACCCCTTAAAACACGCATTTCTATATAAACATAAACATACATATCTATGTATATCACATATAAATTCATACGAGTACCAGCTAAACAAATACATAGTTCAACAGTCTGAACGAAAGCTCATACCTAGTATTTTAGCTAAAAGTGAGATTATGTTTAACAGTGGTTACTTTGCTCTATTTACTCCACTTACTCTCCCCACTTTTCTTAATTAAACTCAATAACACTACATTTCTAAAGTTTTGCATTTATTATAGCTGCTGTTGTTGTTGTTGTTATGTTAGTGGTCAATATTGTGCTTTTAGTTGTTGTTATTACTGCTGTTTGCACTACATTTCTGCGATGACTGCGGTTGTAGCTGTTGTGGGATTTTTAGTTAAATTCTTGTTGTTCCTGTAGCTATATTGTTGTTGTTATTGTTTTCTATGTTTATGGGGTAATCAGGTAGGGACTGTCAACTAATTGTATGTTGTTGGAGTTGTGGAGATTGATTGCTGGAGTGATTGATTAGTTTTTGAATTCGATTTCCTTGGCATTTGTTGTATTGTTGTTATTGTTGTTATTGTTGATTTGGTTCTGATTATCTGCTTGTAAGATGTAAGGAAATGCATACCGATTTACAACTAACAGATGTAAGTTTCGTACTTATTTCGAGAATCGCGCGCATATTCGAGTCTCGAAGCAGAATAATCGCTAGTTTAGCTATTAAAATGGAAAATTTGAAGAAGCTATACAAATTTTGCCTTAGTTTGAGTACTATTTTAGGTTTGATATGATAGTTATATTTTTCAAAAGTAGAAAAAATTTTCAGTTTAGGTTAGGTACGGAATTCGTGGGAATATTCAAGAAATGGTGAAACGTGGCAGTTGAATACACGAATAAGTTATAAGTTCATTAGAAATGTTGTTAAATAGCGAGGAAAGTATACCAACTTGAGGTTATGTATTTAATTATATATTATTTATTTCTTATAACCTCACTTTAATATTTTTTAAATTTATCCAAGTACGAGATGACAGAATGCGGTTAAGTATCAATTCTTGATTTGTTAAATTTCAAAAAACAAAAAAAAACAAAAAATTAAAAGTGCTGAATATCAGCTCTTTAGTTAAAAAATCAATTATATTTCGAGATATTCAATTTTTTTGTACAGAATAGTTTTGGAAAAAATGCAGCCAAAATGCTAAATATCAACTTGATCATGCCTACAAATGTTTCTAAGGCCTCAATAATGTGGAAAACTTAAGTATTAGGCTGCAAAATGAATATAAAATATTTCTAAAGGCGCTTGAGAGGAAAACTAATTTTGAGGTTATATTGAACTTTTTTCCACAAACTATTGTTTCTTTTTTTTTTTCAAAATTTATATTAAAACGTTAAAATACATTTGAAAAAAAATATTCCCTCAAATATTATATAAAAATCTTGGGAAAAAATTATTTTGAGGTTATGTTGAACTTTTATTTTTTTTTTTGCAAAATTTATTTTAAAATCTTTGTATGCGTTTCAGAAGAAAAATAAATTTGAGGTTATATTGAACTTCTGATTTTTTTTTTTCAAAATGCTTAACACACATTTTAGCTTGGAAAAAAAATTATTTTGAGGTTATGTAGAACTTTTAGTTTTTTTTGCAAAATTTATTTTAAAATCTTTGAATACGTTTGAGAAAAAATATTATTTTGTGCTTATGTTGAACTTTTATTTATTTATTTTTTCAAATCTTATCTTGAGGTTATATTAAATATGTCACTATTTTCAAACGTTTCAGATCAAATATAATTTTAAGTTAAAATTGAACTTTTAGTTTTCTTCTTCAAAATTTATGTTAAAATCTTCGAATACGTTTGAGAAAAAGGTAATTTTGAGGTTATGTTGAACCCTTTATTGTTTTTAATCTTTGTTCAATTCTTCATCTAAGCTTGAGAAGAGAAACAGTTTTGAGGTTATGTTGCCCTTTTCACTTTATTTCAAAACTCATTCGTATTCCGTCGAAAACGACTTGAGAATAAAGTTTTCCAAATTTTTCGAAATATAAAAAACTAGAATTTTGGTGAAAAAAACTAAATGAATGATGAATGATAACTGTAAAACCATTTCGAACTAACAACTTGAAAAGTATGAAGCAAATTTTGAGAATACTACGAATTTTCAAAATACTGCGAATTGTTGGGGTATGTGACATGGGAAGGCTTCTCTGCTTGTGCTCTTGCAGCTGTTACTGTTACTACTTTTGTTGTTGTTGTTACTGTTACTATTGTTGTTGTGGTGATTGCAGTTACTGTTGTTGTTATGGGCTGTGAAACGAAAAATATCGGGGGTATGATAATGGCAACTAACTGTGCATTTGTTGTTGTAATTTTTTGCTGTTGTTCTTGTTGTTGTTGTACTTGTGCTGCATGAATTGTCGCCCGCTGCCAAAAAACGTATGTTCTGTTGTTGTTGTTGTTGTGCTTGTAACTGTTACTGTTGTTGTTGTTATTAGTAATTGTTGTTGTAAATGATGTTTTCTGAATATATACATATGTATAGGCATACATATATGTATATCTGCGGGTGGTTAGAGGTGGCAATGCAGTAAGAAAAGAAAAGAAACAGAAGTTCCACTTTTTTTCGAAATAAAACAAACGGATTTTTGTTGTTTTTTTTTTTTGGTGTATAAGTATAGTTTAAAGTTTATTGATCAAGATTTTCAAATTCTCATGCTTTGAGGGTATAATTTTCTGTTTGTTTGTTTGGTTTTGTTTAGTTTTTGCTTATCTTTGCTTATGTATCAATGCATATTACACATACTTTTAGGCGCAATAGGGGATTGGTTGGGTTAGGAATGGGTTTAGTATTGCTAAATGAATCGAGTATTGTGTGTGTGTGTTTGTTTGTTTTCGGCTTTGCTATTTAATCGCTTTCTGTTTTGTGTTTATGCTGGTTTTGGGCGGTTATGCTGCCATTTGAGGTTATGTTTATAGTGGGTATGTGGTTTTTGGGGATTATTGTGTGTTGGCGGTTGACATGTTTTTTACTTTTTTCAGTAAGTAAGTTTTCAATACTTGTTTACTTAAATGTAATTGTGAGCTACTACTTTTTCAAGTATTTTTTTTAATAATAATTTTTTTTTTTTTGCAAATTTATGCTGTTAATGTCTTGCATGGTTGTTGTATTTGTTTTGCAGTTGTTTTTTGGTTTCCTTGTTTAGTTTTGTTTTTGTTTGCTTTTGTATGCATTGTTGCTGTTTTCTTGCGCTACAATTTCTTGGCGTTGGTTTCATTTAGCAAGCTTCGCTGTATATTTTGTTATTTTTATTGTTTTTGTTTTTGTTTTGCATATTATTTATATATATATATATATAATATATTTATTTTTGTATTTGTCTTTGTTTTTTGTTTGCGTTTGGTTTATCAATCTGTTGCTGTGTTTTGTGGTCTTCGCATTACTTTTTGCTTGGCTGAATTTTTTTGTTGTTTTTTCGGTATTCTTTTGTGTGTTCTAATTCTTTACAACATTTAGTACTAATAATTTTAACAAATTTAATATTTTTAATTAATTTAATTTTTCGTGTAATTGTGTAGTATGTGTGTGTGTGTGTCTATATTTGTGTCAAGTGCTGTATTCTTGCTTTTGTTGTTATTTTTTCAAATTTTCTTTTAGCATTCAGCCGCTAAGCCAGGCTTTAACTTGCATTGCTGTTGTTGCTGTTGCAATTTTTTTCTTTTACAACGCCGCTGCCAATGTATCAGCTGCGTCTAGCCTTTTAATTGCATTTACAAATCTTTGTATGTATGTATGTATGTATGTATGTATGTATGTATATCTGTTATGCCTGTATCTTTAGCTATGCTATGTATGTATGTATATATGTCTTCCTCAGTGTTGCTAATAATTATATGCTATCATAATATATGAATTATGAAACATTCATTCAAAATTCAAATTCACTTATTTGACCTTGAAATTTGACTTTTGTCCGGTCTGTGTATATGTCTGTTAGCGAAATGGAGTCACATATATATATGTTTGTATGTATGTATATATGAATACTTGAATTAGGAAAATCAGTTATGAAAGCTTATGTTATGTATATAATATACGCATGCGTATATATATATGTATTACTAAATCGTTAAATATGTTTGCTTTTAATTGTATGATTATGGTTATGTGATTATGTGTTATACTTGTATATACCTACATATGTATGTATTGGTGTATGTACCGAATACCATGTATTTTTGTGATTTTTTTCTTTCACTACGCTGATCTTACTCACTAAACTATGTATGTATTTATGTGTTTATGTATGTATGTGAGTATATAAATGTGTTTATGTATGTATGTAAGTATGTAAGTAGATAAAGGTGTTTAATTATGTTTTAGTGTTAGTATGTAAGCATTGTTTATATGTAAGTATGAGCTGAAAATAATAATAATGTAAGTATATAAGTGTATAAGTATGTATGCATGTATTCAAAGTGATAAGTACATAAGTACGCAATTATGTATTTAAATAAACATGTTCAGTAGGCAATTTACAATAGTGTTCGTGTAGATGTATATTTAACAGCTTTAATGTTTAGAATTTTAAATATTTTATTAACCAAAATTATATACTAATAAGTAAAGTGTTGCAACTCTTGAAAACGATCGAAATTTAAGTATAACAAAATAATTAAGTTAATTTAAAAAATTTCTTACCGTCCAAAAAGAAGCGAAAATAAAGTATTTTAAAGAAACTATGTACCCAGCAACATGTTTCGCAACATTTTGAAATTTTTAGTTAGTTGTATACAATTTTAAATTATTTAAATGAACATAATAAATACTTTACTGCTCAAAAACCGTCCGAAACAAAAACCGTCCGACCACTATGTACCCAGCAACATGTTTTGCTACATTTTCCGAGGTTTTAATTAATGGTTAGCAATTTTGAAGTATTAAAATAAATACTATGTATCCAGCAACATGTTCGGCAACATTTTTGTAATTTTTAATTGCTTACAGTCAAAAACCACAAGTAATCAGGCGTTTTATTATATACCTAGAAACATGTTTCACAACATTTTTATTGCCGAAGACTAATTATATTACGCAAGTTGCTGACTGTGAAAACAGCAAGAAACAAAGCGTTTTAAAGAAACTATGTACCCAGCAACATGTTTCGCAACATTTTTATTTTAGCAGTGCTTGAACTCAGTAAAGTGATAATATAGTAAATTTTCTATAAATATATGTTTAGCAACATTTGTAATATATTGGTAACAAGTCATCAACACTTGACAAAATGTAAAATATAGATGTGGCTACCAACGACCATCAATTTGAGTTGAAAAATTAATGATAACACAAATGTTGCTGAAGAAAATTTTATTGCCAACATGTCTATTTACTCTGCTGATTGTTCACACTCAAGGAAATGCAACTTTGTCAGCATACTTTGAAAATAAGTAACTTTTGAAAATTAGCAATAAATTTGCCAAATTTGTTTATCAACATTCAATCAACATAATTGCTAGCCACAATTATTATATTGCAATATTATCAGGTATTTCTCAAAAATATTTAAATTGCCAATATGTATTTGCCAAAAAAGCATGCACGAGTAGTGTCAAATATTGAAAGTTTGTTTTAAATACTGTGCAATATTTTTTCCGCTACATACATACATAGACTGCTTCAATATAAAATATCTACCATTGGTTTATGTATATTCATCATAAATATGTGCTCTGCACTTATTTTCAGCCATTACTAAGGAAAATGACCAAATGTATCATTGAAATATTGCAACAACATATTGCTAGGCTCAAAATGTTTATTTTTTAAATACTATCATTTTTTATATTTGTTGAAAGTGCAAATAATATATATTAGTTTTCTCAGCAAAATATTGTGCAATATTTTTTCCGCAACATGTTGCTAGCTTAAAAAAAAATTATAATAAAAATTCAACAAAAGCAAAACAAAGCTGTAAAAATTATTATTTTTTGTTTTGCTGTCAACTTAAATTCTCAAAGAGTTTTAAATTCACCCCAAAATCATTGTACATATATATACATATATATCCTTTAATTATTTATTACACTTAACATACGCTCACACGAATTGAATTCTTTCAATGCATTTGAAGCAATTATCACCAGTTAGTTACGATTATGCCATTTGAACCTCCGTACTGTCGGCAGTTCATATATGCAATAGTAGAATGTTATTGTGTTTATAGACATGTGCGATGTGATGTTGTGATGTTATGACGTTATAATCGTGTATGTTGTTGTTGTTTATGTAGCAAGTATATTTGGTACGAAGTTTGTGTTATTTACGTGTTTTTTTTCATGATAGCGTTCACTAAGCGTTGCAGCTGCACGAATTGCTATCAATGCATCATATGATAATCATGTGATATTTTGCTTGCACTCACATTTGCCTGCATTTTTTTGTATTTGCTGCTATCAGCACGTGTGTAATGTTGTTTGTATGCTAAAATATAATTTTCATGTTATTTGTTGTTGTTGTGCTGCGTGTTGCTCCTATGTTGTTGTTTATGTGATGTTCCAGTGTGTGATTTGATTTTGTCTGCATGTGCAAGTGTAATGCGTAAAAGCATAATAAAAGAGAGTTGTAGATACGAATATAACAGCAACAGTTGCGCATGTGTGTGTGTGTGTTGGTGTGTGCTGCTGTGTCGTTGTTTTTTTTTTGTGTAGCACGCTTATCGGTGTGTAGCGCTTTCCAAGTGTTAATTTGTTATAGTTTGCATGTTTCCTCAGTGTTGTTGTAATTTTGTTGTTTTAGTGTGTATTTTCTGCATACTTTGAGTTTATCAAGTGTTTTTGTTTTATTTTATTTAAAGTTTTTTGGTTTTATCTTTTGGCTTGGCATACAATTGACACGCTACAATATTTCTAGTCTGTTTCTTATGTTTTTGCAGTTTCACTTTTTTGTGTGTGTATGTGTGTCTGTTTGTGCTGTTAAGTATCTTGTCTTGTGTTGAATGTGTTTTTTTTTAGTTTCTCAACTACAACTACATACATACATATACATATAATATAGTATATAGTATAAGTAATAATTGGTAAAAGTTTTTACTCGCTGCCTCGCTCTCCTAAATTCGCCTCAGCTATTAAATACATACATATATTTAATTATTTGACTGCCTTTAAACCACCTAAAGCTATGCATAAAAGTTGCTAGATTCAATAATTTATTTTGTAAGTATTTTTTTTTTTTTTGATTTTTTTTTTTTCAATATTCCCTTTTACAATTGCGCATGCGCCACCCTATTACTAGGCGTATTTCTTTTGTTTCAGTGTAATGGCTTATTTTTTATACTCTACTACGTGTCCTCGCAATAAGTGCTCGTCTTCTCTGTCCTACAATGTTTTACGATTTTGCTTATGTGACTTGTTTTTGTTGTTATTGTGTGCGTGGCGCATGCATTCCTATACAGATCGGTGTACGCAGTTGCTTCGCATTGGATTTACAGTCACCAGGA
>NW_017537044.1:227686-229893 GCF_001853355.1 Bactrocera latifrons | reverse complement strand
CTTATAAAAACCTTTCTTTTCTTTCCGTTTCAGCGAAAAAAAAATTTTTTTTGGGTATAAAAAATTATTTGAAATTTGTTAAATAGTGCTCATAGCAGAGAGAGTGAGTTAGAGAGTGTTTGCAAAATATTACGAAAAAAAATTTGCAAAATTTTTGAATTAGATTTTTTTTTAATTTTCTACGCTTTCAATGATTCCTTTCATACTAGTGATGACAGTGCGCCTAAAAGTAGACATCACTTTTACAAATATATTTATAACTGTTCAACAAGAATCAAGCCACCTTAGTATATGCGGCAGAAAAATTAAATAATCCATCAAAATCTCAGATAGAGTGCTGAGAGAGTGTGCTACTTCACTACGATACGTAATAAAAAACTCAAGTGTTGCCACTTGACGCGTTGGAAGAACACTTCCTTCTTACCAAGAGGACTTTTTAATGAAAAGAAAACTAGATTTTAAATATTTAAGACATGAATTTGAGCTAATGGACTTTGGAAAAGAAAAACTAAGATTTAAATATTTAATAAATTTTTTTCAAAATATATTTAAAATAGCTTTCTGAAGGCAAGCTTAAATATAAGCAAATGTTTTTAATTATTTTGAAAGTTCAAAAATCTTCAGTTTTAGAATAGGTCGTATACGAATAGGTAAAAATGCTTTAACTAGTCTCTTCTAATTCGAAAAATCTTAATTTTTAGCATACGTTGCATTCAAATGTGCGAAATTGTCTATAGTATAGGGGAATGTGTCTTTGCTAAGTTCTTAGCAAAAATATTTAAAGCATACATTTACATTCTTTTAAAATTGTTCAATATTTTCTTCGAATTTAAGAAAGGCCAAACATATAAATTTATGCAAGTTCGGTTTAAGTCTTTGATATGTGTATGAAGACAATTTAACAAATTTTTTATCAAGACATATACAACAAAATATTTAAACTTTTCGAGTATTTCAAAAATATTTGCCAAATATTAAAAAAAGAATTCGCAGTTTTCGAATGTGTAAAATTTTTAGTTTAATGGTATATGCCTCTGCTAAGTTCTTACTAAAAATATTCCACATAAAAAAATATTGGGAAATTTCTTAAGAGTTTTCAGATATTTATAAAAATATATTCATGTATTGTAAAATTTTTGGTATGAGGGTATGTGTCTCTGCTAAGTGCTTGCTACAAATGTTCAACAAAGTAGCAGATCTTTTTTTTTTCAGTTTTCAAATATTTTCAAAAAAATGTCGCTGTATAGGAATATGTGAAATTTTTTTATTAGGGTATGTGTCTTTTCATTCGAAATATTGGCAAGTTCTTCGAGGTGCTCAAATTGCTCAAAATTGGAACAAAAAAATTTGGAAGTTTTGCTCGAATCTTGTATATATTTATAGAGTACATTTTAAAGGGCCTTTATTAAGACATTTTGAAGAAAATTGAAGTCTTTCAAGTGTTCGAACATTTCTTAAAATATTTTCAAAAACTTAAAAATTTTGCAATTTTTTGAAAATTTTACAAAAATTAAATTGCAATTTGTATTGCTGAGATATGTATGTATTATTACAGTTTAGCAAAAATTTGATATTAAATTTACTACAACTCTTTTACACCATATTTTTGTACTTACAAAAATTCAGCAAAATGTAGCTCTCTAGGCGATAGTATTATTGATAGAAAAGTATTTTGCAAAACTACGCTCAAAAACTACAAAAGAACTTTTTTACACTGCCATACAAATGCCGCGCTTTATTTAACCTTGTTAATAAGCAGTTTAGGCTTAGTTATAAAAAGTAAATTTCTATTACTTGATTTCAATGATATGTCTGCTATAGTGAGGGTGAAGGAGCAAACCGCAGTATATTGCAAAAATTTAGAAAATTCTAAATTAATGTTTTAAGGCTTAAAATGAAATAATGGGCTATTTTAAAATAAAATAAATAACAGCAACTCACAACATTACAGTTATAATAAGTTATATTAATATAATATATTTCATAAATAGTGTTAGCGCTCAAAGTATATTATTGAGAACTTAGGATAAGTAATTGACAACCTTTTTAATGTAATTGTTTATATGTTTTCGCTTTGGAAAGGAATTCTTACGTAAGTAACAGCAAAATATCGGGTGATTTTTTTGAGGTTAGGATTTTCATGCATTAGTATTTGACAGATCACGTGGGATATCAGACATGGTGTCAAAGAGAAAGATGCTCAGTAT
>NW_017537044.1:222151-226631 GCF_001853355.1 Bactrocera latifrons | reverse complement strand
CAAAATTGGACTTTCCGAATGGACCACCTAAGACGCAGCCGCGGTCAACATTTAAATGAAATTATCTTCAAAAAGTAAATGTCATGAACCAATCTAACGTTTCAAATAAAGAACCGATGAGATTTTGCAAATTTTATGCGTTTTTTTTTTTWAAAAAGTTATCAAGCTCTTAAAAAATCACCCGATATAATGATAACATTTTAACAAAATCTAACTTAGTTTATAATAAATATTTGCTAAGTGACTAAAATTGAATTTTAGTTAAACAAAATATACTACAACAAACAAACAAATGCCTCTACCGTTAACCAAACCCAGTTTTTCAAATGTTTTATTTGATTTACACGCTAAACAATTTGACTAAACTTTTCTTTATTTTTTTATTTCATTTTAATATAAACTTTCAATTTTAACTAGCAAATGGAAAACTTAGTTTTTATGCGTTTTTTCAAAATGAAAATACATATGTATTTAAAATTATTTTGAGCTTATGAAACATATGGGAGACTAAAATGTGTCGATTGCACCAAATTAATGGACTACAAAACACGTTTTTTACTTTAATGTAAGCAGAAATGGCCAAGAAACGCATTCGAAGAGTTTGAATTTTTGATCCAATAGTCCTATAAGTGTAAAGTATATTTTTGTTATTTTAATGCAGCTGAATAAAATATTTTAGAGACTGATTTGCTGAATTGGTCAAGCGTTTGAGTTTTAGAGCCATCAGCTGTATAAGTGGAACATACTTTTGTTATATTAATGCAGCTGAATATAATATTTCAATGTCTGAATAGTATAGGCCATGCTAAATTGCTCAATTTGAATTGAATGTAAGACGAAGAAGTATTTTAGTTTCTAAAATGAAGATTCAGCTAGACTACATGCGTCAAAATTAATAACTAATATTCTAAAGTACTGATACTTCGAATTTAGCTGTTAATATTAGCTGCTGTATAGAGTTAATAGCAATTCAGCTTATCAGAAGAACAAAAATCATTAATCTGTAAATTTTAAAGTAGTGATACTTCAAATTCAGCCGTTAACATTAGTTGCTGAATAGAGTTAATAGTAATTCAGTTTACTAAAAGCACAAACATCAATAACTAATGCTCCAAAGTGTAGGTACTTCGAATTCAGCCATTAATATTTGTTGCTGAATAAAGAAGATAACAATTCAGCTTTTCATATGTAGTCTAATTATACCTGCGCTTTACTTTTAATGCCATTTACATACAAACAGTTGTGTGTTTTGTAGTCAACATACTTTATTTCTACACCTTTCCGTTTTTCCTATTGGGTAGTTTATGTAAAAAAACATATTATACAAAAAAAAACAGCATGCATTAATGTGTTTAAAAAATTACAAATACTCATTTTCTTCACTTGCCTATACCATTATTTGCTACAGCTGGGGGGGATATGTCGCTTCTTTCCTACATATTTTCCAAACACATCTACTTATTTCTCATATAAACAATAAACACAATTATTCTCTTGCATTTTTGCTTCACACGTCCTTTCGTTATAGTACTGTCCAGTCGCTTGTTATTTTATTTATTTTATAGATTTATAACTTGTTTATTGTTTTTATCGTTTATTATTATTTTGCTTAGTTTTTGCTCTTAAGCTTAAAGTATATTTGATAGCGATATTTTTTTGGAGATTTTTTGGTGACTTTTTTTTTTTGGTTTGATATTTTGTTTTTATTCAAATTGAAATATACATTTATATTGAAAATATGTATATAAATTTCGATATGTTAAAAATTCAGGATTTCACGTTCATTTTCGTATTTTGTTTTGTTTGGCATATTTGGTTATTGTGTGTGTGGCTGCCTGGCGCTTTACTCCATATTTCTTACTTTCTTTTATTCATATTTTCAACGAAATAATTTGGTTTTTAGCTATATGCACATGCAATATTTTCACCTTTATTTCTGGTTTTCTTTTTTTCGGGGGGGCTTCAGTGGGTTCTTGCGGTTTTACTTGGTAGGCCTTGCCATCCATGCAAATACCTATATTTAGTACAAAGGTCTATGGAAAATTAGTATGTGTGTGTCTTTGCTGGGATTTTGGCTTATTTTTTAAACGCTTTTAATCTATTTTGTTTGCTTTTTTCATTTGCTGGTGCATAGTTTTGGCGGCGGTGGTCGTTAAGTTCTTGTATTTTTTGCCTTTGCTTTGATAGGATTTTTCATTTGTTTTGGTTTGGTTTGAGATTTTCATTTATAGTTAGCTTTTTTTTCTCAAACGGGTCACTTTCCAGGAGCTTTCTTTGTGGCACAACATTATCGTTTTATGTATTAGCTATGAGTTTGCGAGTACTTAGATATAGTAGTTCATACTATATTGCACCGATCTCTTATTGTAACATCGTCTAATTGCTGCAATGCTCAATATTTAGCATTCAACTAATAATTCGTTTTACTTAAATATTAAATTTTTTATTACGTAAATATTTAAATTTTATGTTTCAGCTTTTATTTGTCAATTTTCAATTCCTCCAAATCAAATTTGTTTAAAAAATGTGCACTGATTATAAAAAAATTTAAATTGTGGTGGCTGTTGTCTGTCTCTTATACACATCTAGATGTGTATAAGAGACAGATTTCTTGAAAAAAATTAAATAAAGAAGATATAAAAAAACTTAGAATTAGAAAAAAAAAAATATTATTTGCAATAATGATAAAAAAATGAAGAAAAATAGAAAAAAAATTTTAAATACTTTTTGTTAAAAAAAAAAAATTCAAAAAATTTATAGTTACAAAAAATCTTTTAAACAAAATAAGAAGAAATATATAAGAATATAAAGAGTATGACAAATTTAAGCTTTATTATAACATAAATAGGCTGAAAAATATGCTATAGTAGCGCTACTTAATATTCAACATTTAGCGCCTAAATGTAGGCAAAAATGAAAATTTAACGGCTGTGCTGAATTAAAATTAGTTTGCGAAATTTCGAATATATTTGAAAAAAATGCTGCAAAAAAATATTGCAACAGCATTCTGTTAAAATTACGCGCTGAATAAGGCTACGTTTATTCAGCAGCTTTGTATTTATTTTTGAAGGAAGCTGAATAGTCTTAGAACACACAAAATATCATAAACATTGAAAAGGTTTATGGTTTTTGAAAGAAGCTGAAGCGGCCTCAGATTTACATAAAATATCAACAATTTAAATTGCTGAGTCGCACACATGATGAGCCTAATATCGCTGGCAGTAATACTTTAAGTCAGGAATTATGGAGTTTACGTAGAATACTCGAAATTTTAAATTTATTTCAGTAAATTCAACTATGAATTAATGCGCTGAATTGCACAAAAAACTATACAGCGTGCATAGAAATTGTGAATTTTAATTTACAAAAACTATTTAACTAATTTTAATTAAGAATATATGTGCTGAATTCCATAAAAGCTATTCAGCAACTTAAAAATCCAATAAAAACCGCTTAAATTTACTTTCATTTTCAGATTTACAGCATTCAGCATTCTTGGATTACAAATTATATTTAGCACTTCATGTGTTTAGTCGAATAGCTTGATTTTGATTTGCTTATTAAAGCTGTCAATACAGTGTTATTTTTTTGAAACAATGCAATAGCGCTGAATAACTTTAAAAAATTCAAATACTTGAAATTTAAGCATATTTCACTTGCTTATTACAAGCGCTTTGCGACTAGAAAAGTTATTCAACGCTTTAATTTTTTTGCTGAATTCGCTATGTCTTGATTTAATTATTAAAGCAGTCGATATAGTGCTGTTTTTTGAAGCAATTTAGTAGTTCTTGAATATAAATGTAATTTAACTCTACAAGTTTTTCGCAGAATAGCCTAACTTTGCTCCGATTGTTAAAGTTGTTAATGCGGATTTTTTATTAAGAACTCAAAGGAGCTGAATAGCACTAAAATAAAAATAAAAGTTAGGCTTATAAAATATTTTATTTATTTATAAGCGTTATGTGCTTCCAAAAAATTTTCAGCGCTTTAATTTATTAGCTGAATTCGCTTGATTTTGATTGAATTATTAAAATTTTCAACGCAGCGTTATTCTTGAAGCTTTTTTAGACTAAAAAATGTATTCAGCGCTCCAAGTTTTTAGCTGAATAGCCTAATTTCGTTGCGATTATTAAAGTTGTTAATGTTCGCCATTTTTTTAAGCACTTCAGCTGAGTAAGCACAGCGCTGAATAAGTTAAAAAAGTTGTGTAATAGCTTGTAATTGCGTATATGTCCAACTAAAATAATAAAAAAATAAAATAACAGACATTAAAGCGAAAAAATTATATAAAACACAGACTTAAATTTTTTAAGCAGATCATTGTCATTTTATTTCAATTATAAACCACAACTATTAATTATGAAAACATATTTTACATACGAGATTTTCCATTTTTAATTATTCTTTTTTGTTCTTTACTCTACGGTTGTTCAATAAAAGTAATGTACAACAAACACAAATCATAAGTGAAATTATAAAA
>NW_017537044.1:216813-222070 GCF_001853355.1 Bactrocera latifrons | reverse complement strand
ATAAAAATTGAAACAAAAATTAAAAATTTGTAAACAAAACTGAATGAAAATTATTTGCAGCTTAACTAACGAAATTTTTTAAACATAAAATTAAGTATAATTACTAATAAATGAGAGAGGGTATAATAAAAATGGTAGTGTATGGGCATTATAACGGTGTAGGCTTGTGTAAATAAATTACTCCACTTTCGTATAAGCTTATTAAAAAATAGCTACCATGCAATGGCAATTAAATTATTATATATTTTGTATAATAATTAAAAAAAATAGTTTAACAGCTAGCAAAATTCTTTGTTAATTCTTTACAGTTAAAATTATTATTTAGTTAATAATTATTTCGCTAGTTTTAGGAGCTTCAGATGTCGTTGCTTAATGGTTTGCCTTTTTACAAAAGTACACATAAACTATTTTAATATWTTTTTCTTGCCATAATATTTTATTTTCTGTGAAAATTATTATATTTGCTTACAAATTACTTTACTATTGCCTTTCTACAAATTATTTTTGCAAATAAAAATATTAATTATTTTTATAAAATTTTTTCTTGTCTGCTTACATTATGAATTGAGATGACTTTAGTCAGAGAGATTAATTTAGTTACACAACAGAACTGCACTAAAGTTTTTAAAGTTTCTTCAATAAGTACAATAAAGCTTAAGCAGACAAAATTCTTTTTTACAAACTTAGTTTAATATTTTTCTTAAGTTTTTATGCTTTATATAAATATTTTCCATTTTAGTTTAGAAAAGAATATAAACAACTCTTCGCGCGCGACCAGCAAGCACCAAAACTGCAAGAGCTTTCAACTTTTATGGTGGCTAGTAGTGAAACTTGACATCAACTTTTAGGCGCAAAAGCATGTTCGCACCAAGAAAAAAGTATTTTTTATATAAATTTTTTGCTTTTTCACTATTATGTGTCACATAGTGTGAATTTTTTATATTTTTCGACCCACTTGCCAACCCAGCGCTTTTGCTATTTTATTCAAGTTTTAGTAAAATTGCATACTGAAACAAATTTATTTCTTAATAATACGTTAAATTTTATGATACAACGACGAACATTCGTGTGCTTAGTGCATGTTGTTTTTTTTGTTGTAAGCTTTTGCGTGTTTACTAACGAGCTTTCATACGCTTTTCGTGAGATTAAGCTTATTCGAGCTTTCGTAAATTAATAAACACGTTTCACTAGCGCGAAAGTTAAGCTTTTTCAATGAGCTTACGGCATACGAATAATTGTGAGAGCTTTCGATGAAAAATTAACGCGATTCCTTAAAATAATATGCAATTTTTCCACTAAGCATATGATATTATAAGAGCTTTGGAGTTGACAAAAAATGTGTGACCCTTTTTTTAAAATTTCGTGAAAATTTTGGTGGTCGTAAATATTTCTTTTTTGATATTGCAAATTTTTTTCACAAATTTTTCGAGCTTTTCTGGCAACTTTTCTTGAGCATTTTGAGTGTCGTAACGCTAGATCTTTAATATCGCAAGTTGTATTCTCAAAACTCGGCTTCTTACATCGTTTTACCTGACAATTTTTGAATTACGTTTTCCATTTTTTGCCATTCGTTAAAAAAAAAAGGTCCCAAGCGAAGGTGAATTTCTGTATTCAAACGCTGTGTTTATTATTTATGCTTATAATCTCTCTTGATAGAGCTTTATATTTGAGTCTTAAACTTTCGGGCTCAAGAAGCGTTTTAAGCTTTCGTGTGTGCTTTCACTGCTAGCTCTCTCTCTTTCTGATAGAGCTTAATATTTGAGGCTTAAGTTTTGGCTCAACTTTCATTGCTATTCGGAGAAAGCTCTAAGCTCTTCAACATCTCTTCGCCAGACAAAAGCTCAAGTATCCATAAACATGCACACACCTTCACACACACACACATGCGCGCGCATCCGAAGAGCTTGTTATAAATTCCAAAAAAAAAAAAAAATTATAATTATTAGAGTTGTGTGAAAAGAAAACTATTAAATACATAAAAAATACAGTTTTTTGAAAAATTCGTTGATTTCTAGTAGATATTCACACAGCGTGTTTTAAATATTGTTTCGCCATATTGTATGAGAGTGATTTTTTATTGTGTTTGCATTTTTTTTTTATAACTGTGTATCAACACCTGTTGCCCTATTTATGCTTCTTCTGCATTAATTTAGTTACCAATTTTTATTTTCATATCACTTTTGTCCCTATACTTCACTAAAATGTCACACTGTAGTATTGCAGTTGCGATTTTCTTCTTTACTGTGATTTTCTTTATTCTTTTTTCTACTGCGCTCGCCTCTAAACCCAAAATATGCCGTTTTTTTACAAATAACCTTTTTTATACTTCTGATATGGTTGTTTCGCCTTTATTGCTGATATTTTTCCTTTACAGTTCCAACTACACTTAGCTCCTACTTCCATCTCTCACCCTCAGACCTTTGCTATACTTTCTCTCGATTCGGAAGGAGATATGTGACTGCCATTTTGTGCCTTAGTGTGAAAAAAATGCGTCCTTTAATGGATTGTGCTTTCATTTTTTATAAAATTGTTTTTAAAAGTTTTTACTTTGCAATATAGCCTAAATGTAGGCAACTATTACAGTTCAAAGTAGCAATATTTAATTTTTACAGCAAAGATTGTGCGCTTGAGAAGAAAATCCAATCGAAAATTAAGCTAAGCACAATATTTAATTGTTATAGTTCATGCTTTCATACTTAGAGCTGTAATCGAAATTTTTTAGCAATTACCGTTGCATATATTTAGGAGCGTTGCGTAAAATTAAAAAAAAAAAATGTCTTTTGATACATTTATTTCAGGGTATTCAGTGATTATTATTCCAAAGCGGAGTTTAAAAATGTTTACAATTTCTTAGAAATGTTGAAATGTTTTTTTAAAACTTTAACTGACATTTTTAAAGCTTTTACTGCCGAAAACTTGATTGCAAGTGCTAGAGAGCTTTTGATGAATAAAAGCTTGAATGTATTTTTGTACACAATTTTATCAAACGACAGTTCGTGAGGTTTATTTAATCACTTCATCGATGAAGGCTTCGAAAGTCTTAATAAAGCCAACCTCTTGAAAGTATGCAATCCTTTTTCATATTCTCTATGAATATGTACAACTGATATAGTGTATTGCAAGCAATATTTCTAATATGTCCAATACGAATTTTAGCGCTTTCACTGCGATTTGCAGCCGAAAATTTGATCGATGGCGTGAAAGTCCTGAAAAGCTTTGGATTAATAAAAAGCTTTTACTGTCGAACGCTTTATCGATAGAGTAAAAGATTTAGAAAACTTTTAAAAGTGCCAGAAAGCTTCTGACAAATAAAAGCTTGCATATAATTATATACAAAAAAGCGCAAAATGCCCTTCATACTTAAAATTTTACAGCTTTTGCTGTCGAAAGTTTGATCGATGGAATGAAAGCCTTCGCAAGCTTTTTATTAATAAAAGCTTGCATATATTTGTACATACAATTCTGTCAAACGAAAGTTTGTGAGCTTTACTTTATCTTGCCATTAATGAAAAAAGCTCAGTTATACTTCAAAATAAGCATACCAATAATTCTTTGTAATGCTTTGGGCTTTTAATTCCGCAAAGATATTGCTTTTAGTAACTAAAAGCCTTAAACGCTTGCAAAACGCTTTTCATATATGATATACATCAAGCTTTTACTGTCGAATGGTTGATCGATCAAGGAAAAGTTTTAACAAACAAGCTTTTGAATATTAAAAGCTTACAAATATTGGTATAGAAAAGAAACTGAAAACGTTTGCAAAAGCGATTTTTACAGATTTTGCTGTCGAAAACTTTTTTGATGGAGTGAAAGCCCTAGAAAACTTTCTATTAATTGCTTGCATACATTTGTGTACACAACTTTTTCAGCCCTAAGCGTTTTCAAGAAAGCAAAAGCAAAATGTATTTTTAGCTATTCTTGAAAGCTTTCATAGAGAATGTTGTCTTGGAGAAATGACCTGTTTTTAAATGAAGCTTCATCGCATATATTTCGAATTTGATTATAGTTTTGAAATTTGTTTTTTCGAAACAATTTTTATCACACTTTTTGGCATGTCTTGCACATCTCATATCCCCTTTTCGACCACTCAACTAATACTTTTTTTCTGTTCGTTACATTTGCTGTTTTCCTATTTGCGATCCTTGTCTTCTGCTCTCCTTACTACTTCTTCCCCTCATTTTACTGCTTTTTCTGCTCATTTCCATACACTTTGCTTTGCCATACAATATTCATTTTTAATTTAGACTTTGTTTTTTCCTTACTCATCATTTGCATGCTACTTTCTTTTCCAATACTCGATTTTCTCTGACTATCTTCTGCCCCCGAAAATCTCTCTCATTTTACTCTCTTTTTTATTGCATACATAAAAATGGTAGTTTCGCTTAAGTTTTCTTTCATTTTGCTGGCGTTTAAATACATGTACATACATATATAAAATTATATGTAAATATATATATACGTGTCTGCATACATATACATATATATGTATGTATACAAATAGTAATCATAGTACTCATACTCAAAGTTTGTAATAATTAATTTAATTTTTTTGTTGTTGTTTTATTAATAATAATTATTATTTTTTCTAATAATAACTTTATCTCATATTCCATACAATTATAGTTATTTCAAAATGTTTGTTTTTGTTTTCTGTTGCTTTTCGCATTAAATTACTTTTAAATAATTCCAATTAATTTATATTAAATTAGTACGCATTCTTTATATAACGCTTAACCACTTAGCATTTCATTTATTTTTTTATTTTGTTTTCTTCTTTTTCTTGTTGTTGTTGTATATAACTAATTATTAGTATTTAATAATAGCATTTGTTTTTTAAAAATTAATATTAGAACAAAATAATGTCTTTTGTTTGTTTTGTAGGTTTCAGCTTGTGCAACACAGTGTTCCTCCAACTTCATCATCAACAACATTTGCACGCACGCACACACACTGTTTTACGTTAGCGCATATGCATGTACATACTTATATATGTATGTATGTGTATATACATATAGTATATATATTTTTTTTATTTAAGCATTTCCTTGTTTCCTTTGTTACCACAATTTATCGTGTCTGGCGTGGCTTTTGTATATAAATATTTCTATATATACATGTATGTGGTATGTATATATGCACGCTGACGCCTCTCAATATGTTTTTTCTACACCTACAGCTTTGTAGCCTTTGCCTTCTGCTTTGTTTGCTATATTTAAAAGTAATTTAATTTAAAGTAAATTATTTTAATTAAATTGAA
>NW_017537044.1:213885-215326 GCF_001853355.1 Bactrocera latifrons | reverse complement strand
TATTTAAAACTAAAGTCCACTCAATTTCAATTTACAACTTCAACAAGCGAATGATTTTGGTGCGAAATTATATTATGTAATGTAATAATAATAATAATAATAATTATGTATAATAAGTGTGTATGCAATGAAACAAATGTAATGTGCGCGAAATAATAATGCAATTAATATTAAAAACTAAATTTTAAATACAATAGTCGTTTATACAACAAGTCAATTGGCGCCGGAAATACGCGTACATTAGATGCGCGCGGCTCTTTGAGCATAAAAAATAATTCTAAGCATACTTTAAGGCGCGCACATGCGCTTTTCACGCCTGCGCCGCACACACACGGCGCTTTTATGCACATCTATGTGTGTTTGTATGTATGCCTACATAGTTCTAAGTAATTAATGAACATTTGTTCCAGTCGAAATTCGTCAAAAATTTACGTTTTGTGTTTTTTTTTTTGTTGTTTTTGTATGCAAAGTAAATGTGTGTGTGTTAACAAAACCGAAAACATCAATGAAATGCGCGTAAATTAAGTAAATATTATATAATATGTATGTAATATGCAATTTAAATGTAGCTAAGTAATATGTAAATTGTAATAATAGTAAATGGTAATAATTAATAATAATTAATTTTACAATAAATTGTCTCATTTGAATACCAACGAATTATGCTACTAGAAAAATAAGTGTATTTGATTTTTGTTGTTGTTGTTGTTGTTGTCTGCTTGTTATTTCAAAAATTAGAAAGAAAATTCCGTTATGCTGCGCGCTGCTGCCGTTGTATGTTGCACACTACTCTCTACGCGCTCTCTCTCTCTCTTTCACAACTTCATGCAGCGTTGCATTTTCTTCATTTTAGTTTTGTTTTGCTTTCAAATTGTTGTTATTTTATTATTGTTGTATTTGACTTGTTTAATTGTTTTTGTTTTGTTGCCATTTATTTACTGTTGTCCTCTCTTTTCTATATTTATATGCTTGTGGTTGTGTTGTGTTTATTTTCATGTAGTTTTTGTTGTTTTTTAAGTTTAGAGAATTTGTATTAAATCTCAATTATATACATCCTGCTTCACTTCCACTTCATTCTCTTTCTCGATCATACCCTCGTTGGTGGCATTATTCCATGCACCGTTCATGCTCTTCGACGATGAGAAGCAGAGTTTCATGATGAAGGGAAATTTGGTACCTGGAATTGGAGAAGAAAGAAATTATAACATGTTGAGCACATATACATATATATGAGAGATTAAAAAGTGCTAATTTTAATTTTAATAATTTTGTAAATTTTTGTAATTAAAAAAATTATTTTAATTTAAATAAGTCTAATTTTTCTCAAAAAAAAAAAATGCCAAAATGCGTTTTGATTAATAATTTTTAAATTTCTTTCCTAATTTAAATTTGAAGTAAATTTCTTTCAATTTACTTTTAATTTTTTTTAATCCTGTTACTA
>NW_017537044.1:201046-213654 GCF_001853355.1 Bactrocera latifrons | reverse complement strand
TAACATCTTTTTCGTTTTTAATTTAAAAATAATTTTGTTCTTAATTAATTAATTTATTTTCTTTTAACCTCAAACCTTTTGTGGGTTTTAATTAATTTTTATTTGTTTATTTTTCTTTTTATTTTCGTTTTGTTGATTTTCACTCAAAAACTTTCAAATTTTCCATATTTCATCTATTACTTTTAATAAACTCACCTTTACCCTCAATTGGCAGATGATTGCACTTCATGATGGCCAAAACGGCCTGTGAAATATTGGGGAACTCAATTAGTCCCGATGAGGAACGTTCCGTTTTAAGTGGGAATAATCGCACCGATGTGGCGGGCACTTCTTTGATATTGAAAATGCCTATTAGCTGGTCTTCGGTTAAGCCAGGCGGTGTGTTGAAGAAGTGCAGAATCTGTGGTGCATAAAAAAATCAGCAAGTGAGGTTAGAAAATTTACAAAAAGTTTTATAATATTAACATGAACATGCGAAAAATTAAAAAAAAAAAAATGTAGAATAATAATATTTTAATCATTCAATATTTTTTTTAAAATATTTTATTAAAATTTGGTTAAAAAAACTGTTTTTTTTTTTACATATTTTTGCTTTTATCCTTTTGTCGCTTTTACTATTATGATTTTTTTTTGTTTCTTTAAATATATTTTTTCTATTTTTCCTTAAAATTTTTTCTTTATATATTTTTTTCAAAATATTTTTATTAAAATCTTCTCTTTATATGTATGTTTCATTCGTTCTTACCTTGCTCGGTGGTTGTATGCGATTTTTGCTTGCCTGTGCTGGCGACAGGAAGCGATTATTCTTTGAGCCGGTATACTCCTTAAAACTGGGTGTATGATCGGGTAATAAAAATGGATTTATAACTTCGGACAGGAAATTCTGTTTGGAGAAGGCAATCTGGATTTTGCCACCATTGCCGACGGGAATGTTGTTCAAATGTTGGACACAGCGTTCGACGGCGACCGAATCGCCCATTTGTACCATGGCGGTGCCCTCTTTGGTTTTCAGAAATTTAATCTAAAGATACAGATAACAAATTGGAAAATTTTGTAAAAAATTTATTCATCTAAATTTGTATTTTGCAAAGCGTTGTAGAAAGTGATTGCGTTGGATGAGAGTTTATTAAAAAAAAATATTTAAAAAATTTTGGATGTATTAAATGTTGCTCAACATGCTTAGCAACATAGCTTAACAACATCGCATATAATTTTTAATTTTTAGTAGTTTTTTCTAAAATTTTTCTTTGTCCCCAAAATGTTGCTCAACATGTTGCTAAGCATGTTTCGTAGTTAATTTCATTTATAACTATGTACATTTAATTGTCTTTGCTGAAATGTTTATACTTAAATGTTGCTCAACATATTGCTAAGCATATTTCGCAGTTAATATATATTTTATTAGCTTTATAGTAATTTCTTAAGTTTCGGTTTTAAAGTTTTCGTTAAAATTCGTATATTCAAAATGTTGCTCAACATGTTGATAAGCATATTTTGGAATAAATCATTGTTTATTGTCCTCATATTAATACCTTATAGTTGAATTGATAATTATCTTTAATAGTTTTAGCTGAAAATTTTACACTGAAACGTTGCTCAACATGTTGCTAAGCATATTTCATTTAATTTTTAATAATTTAAAATATTTATTTGTCCTTCCTTAAATTAACTAAGATTTATTAAAATTAAAGTAAAAAAACCTTTAGACATTTTTACTTAATTTAGAAAAATATTTTGTGTTCCGCAACATTTTGCGAAGTTTCGTTTTTTTAAGTCTATAGCTAAAAAAACACAAAACAATTAAAAATTCTACAATGTGTTATATTGGTGAAATTCTTAATTCCCCGTGAAAAATAAAAAAAAAAATATTTTTTAATGTTGCGCAGCATGTTGCGAGAAATTTTTATATGTATATAGTTGACAATTATTAAAAAATAAACATTTCTTGCAAAAAAAAAAAAAAAATGTTACGCAACATGTTGCTTGAGTTTTTATTATATGCTTTATACTATTTTATAATGTTTGAACGAAAATCATAAAAGTTAATTAAATAAATATTTCTCGCAACAGAAAGAAAATGTTGCACAACATGTTGCTAGAATTTATATTTCACACCAAAGACTTTATTTTTATATGCTTACTAAATTAAAAAAAAAAACATATTTGTCAAGAAAAAAAGAATAAATGTTGGGCAACAATGCTAGCAACAATTTTTATTGTACACTAAAGACATAAATCTCCCGCAACAACAAAAATTGTTGCGCAACATGTTGCTAGAATTTATGTTTCACACCAAAGACTTTATTTTTATGTGTTTACTAAATTAAAAAAAAAAATATTTCTCAAGAAAAAAAAATAAATGTTGCTAGAATTTTTTTTTGTACACTAAAGACAAATAATTTATTCTAACTAAAGTAGAAATACCAAATATTAAAAAATATTTGCCGAAACAACAAAAATTGTTGCGCAACATGTTGCTAGATTTTTTATTATACACTAAGGACTTTCTTATTATATTTGAACTAAATACTAAAAAATTATTACCACAACAAACAAAATATAAACAAAAAAATGTTGTGCAACTTTTTGTACATTGCTTTTGCTTTCGCAACAATTTTAATTTTTTTTTTTCATTGAAAATCTCCAACAACTAGCAAATACAATCGTTTCACATATGTTATGTATGCGCCAGTTGCGCAACATGTTTCTAAAAGTGCGCCACAAATAAAATTTTTACTGCCATACCACAAATCAAATGCCTCATATGCAATTCAACGGCATTTTTATAGCTTTGATTTAATTAAGTTTGCGCAATTTATGATTTTTTTTAGTCTCTGCCTCTTTTTCTCGCTTGCACTCAGTTTCCCAATAAACGGCCCAACAAGGAAATTCACCTATAAACGGAAAGCCAATGTAACTTTGATTTTGGTGGCAACAAGCGTGTTGCAAGCAGACAAGAGTTTGGCGGTGGCAAGCACAGCGCAATACCGAAGCGTATCAAGTCGTGCCGCCGCATACTTGTGGCCAATAGCCGCTAGCTGCAATGGCCAAAAGCAAGTTAATGCAGGTATCTAAGCTGTGCGGCGGTGGCGCGGCAAGCATGTATTGCTGGCTGACAAGTTATAGATACAGTTAGTTGGTGGTGCACAAACAAAGCCGGTTGGCCCAAAAGTGGCCGAAGGTAATTAGCTGTGCAATTGATGGATGAAAATGAATGCGCTGGCGTTTCACAGCCGCAGCAATGTTTGTGTGGCACGTATGTATACATGTGCATGTATGCAACTTTCGAGACGGGCGACCAGAGCAATGAAATGGTCAGACAGATGTTGTGTACAAGAGTTTGGTCGATCGATCAAAAGCAGCTGATACCGTTTTATTACTGCCACATAAGGTGCACGTACAACGATATGTAGTATGTGTGTGTGTGTGTGTGTGTGTGTGTTGCATGTTGCATGCAACGGCGGCAGGTTCAATGCGCTCCCGTACAAGCACCAGCTGCAAAGTCCGCAAAACACGCTCGTGCAAAAAGTTTATTAGAAATCGCTGGTACACATGTGCATGTGATGTTAGCAGGCAGCAGCAATGTGCAATACAAAAACAACAAACAGTAATAACTTTCAAGATTTTCACTTTCACTTATTGGCAGCGAAATTGCTGCTCGGCTGCACACCAGCGGCTGCTGCTGCAATAAAATGTTGTTGTTGTTGCAATAAATTGTTGTTGTTACAATGATTTATTGTTATTTTTGCAATGAGTTATTGTTGTTGCGCTAAAATGTTATAATTGCCAAGAGTTTTGTTGTTGTTACAATAACTTATTGTTATTGTTGCAATAAATTGTTGTTGTTGTTGTTGTTGTCACAATAAATTTTTTGTTGTTGTTGTTGCAATAAATTGAAGCTGTTGCCGTTATAAGAAAATGTTTGTTGTTACAATTGTTGTAATTGCAATAACTTTCTGCTATTGCTGCAATGCAATGCTGTAGTTGTTGTAAAAACTTATTGTTGTTGCAGCTTTATGTATGTTGCCATATCGTTTGTATTGCTTTGTATTCCAAGCAACAACACCTGCTGCTCATTTGTTGTTGTTATTATGAAAATTGTTATTGTTGTTGTTGTTGAGGATTTTCCATTTGCCGGATTACAACATGCAATCGACAGTAATTAATGTAATCGAAATGCATTAAATTGCAATTACTTTGCAGATTTTGCTTTTCTCACATTTCTCAATTTAATTTAAAAGCCCTTGTGAAGGGTGGATATTATAATATTATATATGTACATACATATACATATATGTATGTATGTAAATTTTTATATGAAAGCACAAACTATAAATATATATGTAATTAGCAATTTAATTAGTTGGCGGTTAATCTTGGTAACTAGTGTATAAAGGTTCCGATTTCGTCATATATGAAATTTTATACCCTGAACGTCGTATATTTAGTGTATATTATGTTTGTAAGATCCAGAAAGATACGCCAGAAACCCTATACAATAAATACGTATGTCTATAACAGATCAGCGCGACGATCTTAGTCTGTCCATCTGTATATACGCGAGCAAATCGCTCAGAGTTTGAGATATCGATATGAAATTTTGACCTGCTCATTTGTCGGCATCACCGATCACCTGACCAATCTATTTTTAAATACCATTTTATGCTTTAAAGAATGCAACTGTGAAGCATACTATAGTCTAAAAAGGTGACAATGCGGAAATCAAACCTGCTTATGGTAGGCAATATACCAAAGATCTGATGTCGAGAATCATATTTCAAAAGTGAGTTCTATGCGGAATAATGAGTTCCAGCAATAAATTACAAACTTGAAACTCTCCCATGAAAATTTTAGTTCACTTTCTTTGCGCTTAGAAGTGCCATTTAAATAGAGTTAGACATTGCAGTAACTTGAACTCTTGAATTGGCAATAGAAGTAAAATTTTATACAAATTTCCTACGTAACTCGAAGACTCTACCTCAAAGTTTTTTTTTTTGTTTTGTGAATTATGGTGATTCGAGTTAGAGAATTAATTTATGCTGCTGGTATCTTAGTCGGTTTATTGTAAGGAATGAACTTAAAAACAGTCTCATACACACGGAGTTCTAGTATTGCTCAGGCGATGCTGGGAAAGCAGAAAAACCACAGTTGAGTTTTAAAGCATAGACGTAGCCGTTTATAGTCGCCATAATTCAATAAGTCTGGGTAAAGTTTAGGTCTGGGAAAATCGAGATTTGAAGGACGCGAATGTCGGAGATAATACAAAATACAGTTGAACTTTCATAACTCGAGTTCTCCATAACTTGAATTCTTGAATTGGTGATGGAAGTCAAAGTTCATAGAAATTTCTTGCCATAATTCGAAAACTCTTTAACTCGAAGTATTTTGTGAATCACGGTGATGAGAGTTAGGGAAGTATGGAGTAATGTATTCATATATATGAATGTAAAGCGATCTCAGTCAGTCCTTCTATCCGTCTGTCTGAATATATGTACATATGTGAACTAGTTCTTCCTGATTCCTTGATTTATTTATTTGCTGTTCAAAATCAAGTTCTTGTAAGAAAACTTAAACCTATGAAGGCTTCTAAAGCTGCGAAGTAGACGAAGTTAATCTTTTTTTCTTGTCTTCATTAGCTATCGGCCCTCATCTCTCGGCATCTAGTATTATATTTTTGCCAGTGGTATTGCTGACTTTAAAATGTATGTCAACTGTAGAAATGTAAGGAGACGATTTAAGGGCAATTTAGGAAAACAGTGATGTGTTCGAAAAGGCTCTTATAAGATTCTTAGACAGCTGTAATTAGAAACTTCATTTTCCACATCTCCAAAAATATGAATATATGTATGTATTTAAAGTTATACGTATGTAAATATTATTGAAATCCCTTCAGGTCTATAAAATGTTGCTAGTAAGTAATGTAATCTGGCTTCAAGGCAATAAAGTTTTATTAACGTCTACAGCGCATAGAATTCTCACATAATCATAAAGGCAACATAGGCACACATACAGGAGCACATATATGCCGCAGCAATTTAAGAACAATGAAATCTTCCCTTCATGAAAATTTGACTGAGCTAAAATGTTGCTGGAAGCCCGCTGTGCAAAACAACAATACATATACCAGCAATGAAAGGACGGTATAAACGAAGAACTGGCAGAAAGGGCGATAACAATTTCCTTGTACCCCTGTGAGGGCTGGAAGAAGCCAATCAAATGAAAAGTAAAACAACAAAAGCAACTAAACGAAATCATATTCGCGGCCAGACATAGAAGTTAACCGTTGCACAGCAGATGAAGTGTTCTATACAAATGTAAAAAGCAGAAAATAAGGCTGCATATCACAAGAAAAGACAGTGCAAAAGGCGTTGGAGAGTTAGTCAAGCAGATTAACACAATTATGTCTACAAAATTGCTGAGAAAGCGAGACACACACCAACCAACGCGCTGAAACTGGAACTGCTTGCGCCGCATTGCTGTTGGTCGCCTGACAAATATCAAGGCACAATAATACCAACAAAAATTACTAGAAATATCATAATAATAATGAAAAAGCAGCAGCTGCAACAACAGCAACAACGCTTAAAGCGTTTACAACGCTGCAACTTGCCGCTTTATGACATTTTCGCGCGATTTAACACACAGAATTTAATTACTCGTAAGCGGTGACAGCGACAAAAACAATGTAAATGAAATGAGAAAGAGAAATGGGAGAAGATGGCGGCGCACAGAATGCGAAGTAATAAAGTCGCAGCAGTGTTGGCATATGCGTTTAACGGCGCTTATGGCGTACTGCCTGCAACAAAAACACACAAAGCCGTGTCTTAATTCACGAAATCGTTTCTAATTTATTTGTTTATGTAATGGTATTGCTGAGGGTTGAATTGGAAATGTATTGTGAGTGAAACAGATTTTTGTGCTTAAAGGCGCTTTTGGGTTATGGAAAGGCAGTTTGAAACTTCTATAGGATATGCCATTTTTAGAATAAGGGGAGATAACAAGGGGTTTCTATATCATCATTAAAAATTCGGTATTCGTAAAATTTAATTGCGGGATTCTGAATTTAAGTACCATTAGATGTGTTTTCATTTAGTGTTGAGTTTTGATAGACTGATTTGAGTTGCATTGATTTAGTTTTGAATTAGACTGAAAATTTCGGGATCCCGAAAATTTTTGGATAGTATTAAATTTTTCTATATTTTAATCGAGGACTTTTTTGCTTTTGTTTTAAAACAGTAGAAATTTTATTTAAAATTAAAAAATTAAAATTGGCGTAAAAATAATTATTTTGAAAATTACAGTATTTCGGGATTGGCATTAAGTATGTGTGTATATTTATTTGATACAGTATTTATTATATTAATTTACATGAATTCGTATTGATTTTGTTATTTTTATTTTTAATTTTAATTTTTATTAAAATTTCAGTATGAATGAAATTAATTGTTGAGAACACGCATTTTTTAGGAACGCACTAAAAATTTTTAGATTTGGAATTGAATTTTTGAAGATATTGGTTGTATTAATATAGTTTTAGTTTAAAACCATTTTGGAATTTGGAATGATTGGAAATTTCGGGATTGGTAAATTTGAATTTCGGGATCCCGAATTTTTTTTTGGAAATTATTAAAAGTAAAAAGAGTATATATTATAAAATTTCGGGATTTGTAATTTTGAAATGCGGAATCCCGAAATTTTTTGCATTTCAAATAAAGAATAGAAAATTTTGGAATGTGCAAATTTGAACTTTTTTCGAAAAAATAATTTTGTAAATTGTTTTATTCATTTCAATAAGCACAAACTAAAGCCACTTGACTGACGTTGTAAGGAAATTAGGTAAGAATGAACTTACATATATATGTACATACATATAAACACATACATATGTACAATATACCTACCTAAATACATACATACTATACATGCGTGTTTTAAAAAGAATGAAATGCAAATAATTTCGAGAACTATTTATTCACGAAATATAAATTTAAAATTTCTGCAGCAGACAGGTCTCCATTAAATTTTTTTGAGCTCAATGAAGCAAAGTTGCCTTTTTAAATTTTTCCAAAAAAGAAAAAAAAATTTTTTTTTTCTGTATTTCGAAAATAATTGATTACTGTTTCGGAAATTTGTAGCTTTAGTTAGTCATCAAAAAAGTACCAACAATAACAATAAAATTAATCTGTTGATGATTAATGCCTGATAAAATACGCAAACACGCCACTTTCAGCAAACTCAAGCAAAAAGGACAAGGTAAAGCCACTAAAACAACAACAAACAGGAAAGTGTATATACATAAATCGCTTTAATTTATTTTAAAATTTATTTATGGCATAAATACCGAAATAAACAAGCAGAAAAAAGCAATTAATTTAAGAACCCATCGAAGCTGAATAAAGGAACGGATAGGCTTAATAAAACACACATACGAGCACACACACATATAAAGGCATGCATGTATGCGTGCATGTTTGACAAATAAGTTGGATAATAAATTGCTTAAAAGGGCATTATAACCCGAGGCGGCTAAAATATGCCCATTTGCTTATAAGCCTAAAGGCTCCGGTGTGCGTGCGCACTTAAACGCCTAAAACTATGCACAAATCTCGACACAAATGCCAAAAACAAAAGCAAAAAATTTTGCATTGACAGCAAACAAAACGCTAAAGCTATGGAAATCCGGCACTGCCACCGCACCAAACACATAACAGTAAATTTGGAAAATTTTCGAAAAGAAACAATACCCAAATATCGACGCAAAATGGCAAACAAAGCGGCTAACGGCAACAATAACGACAACTAAATGCTGTAAACATTAAGCCTCCGGCCGAAAAGGACAAGCAAAATGCG
Source organism: Bactrocera latifrons (assembly GCF_001853355.1). Lineage (NCBI taxonomy): Eukaryota > Metazoa > Arthropoda > Insecta > Diptera > Tephritidae > Bactrocera > Bactrocera latifrons. The sequence goes on along the minus strand of NW_017537044.1, from coordinate 204,804 downwards.
CTCAGTGCAAAATAAGGCATAAAGGCAAGTTAATTGTGATGACGTTGACATGTAACGCCACACGCACACAAACGCAGCTACGCATTACCACAAGCGCAGGCGCACATATGTTTACACGCATATGTATGTATTGCTTCTATTGTTGTTGGCTTATTTATAGCACACAGCGGAGTTGAGAGACCCGCTCTCTGCCCAGCCAACCGGACAGGATGAGTACATGTTGCGGCCAAAGTTGTGGCAACTCGCTGCTTAGTTACGTATATGCGTGTGCATATTGTATGTTTGTGTGTTTACTAAAAGGATAAATGCCGAGCTGCGGCAGGTCAAATTGATTAACGCTGATTGGCATTTCATGAACGACAGGCAGGCAATGGCATTGTTTTTGCCGAACAAACAACGGTACAATGGCCATTATGCTAAATTTCCACGAACGCATATACATATATATGTACATACATAGTGACATTATACATATGCATAAATATGTACTTATATATGCTTGTTTGTATCCGAGTGCTAATGGCAAATTTACTGTTCGGCTTTGGGCATGTGTTGTTGTAGCTCGTTGGTATACGCATTTTAGCACATCATCATTGCGCCTGGAGATATGCAACGTTTTTTTATCTCTCATTAAATGCTGTACTTCGCTCTCGTGCTTACTCTGGTATGCATGTGTGTATACTACATGTCACTTGCCCATTATGGCCTAATACATATTTACCGTTATTTGCAAATATAAATGTACAGTTACAAATTGCGACGCTTTGGGGCTCAATGATGCATGTTTATAACCTAAACGTATGATGGCGGCACACACCTGTAATTTGAGCTGAGCGACGACGCAATTGGCAAATTTGCTGCTAATTCATGATACACACATACATAGCCACAAGTACATATACATACACACATATGTATATCAATTCTTATTTGCAATATTGGAAATATTGGCGATTTGTGAGCCGGTTCAATTAGGTTCAATGTAAATAAATTTATTATAATTATTTCTTTCGTTGGATGGACAGGAATTTTTTTTAAACATAACCTCGAAATTCAGTTGAAAATTGTTGTTTGAACAAAATGGTTTTCAAAAAGTTGCATAATATTTGAAACGATGCTTTAAATTAAGCAATAAGCTCTTTTTATATATCATAAATATTTGAAAATCGATTATTAATCGAAATATGATACATTTATCGTTATCGATTATTTTAAAAATATTTTTTCTTTAAACTAATTGTTATTTTATTGAAGTGTGGTTACAAATGAATACAAAATCGCATTTGATAAAAACATTGATAATTATCGATTTTTCATCGAGCATATTTATCATCGATAACTATTTTTTCCTAATTTTTTAAGCATAAGTGTTAAATAAAAGCAATACAAAATATTGAATATTTCAATATGAATTATGTATTGTGCCTATAAAAGTTATAAAACGCTATTATTTGGCTAAATAATTTTTTTTTATTTATCGATTATTTATCGACAAAATTTATAATTTACTAATTTTTTTCGCATAAATGTTTTTAATTAATTAACTTTCGTTGTTTATCGATTATTTATCGACTGGACTGTATTTAGCATGTTTTAAACAACAACAATTAAACAAAATTGATATCGATTATTACGTATTTTTATCGATCACATTTATCTTGAATCAAATTTCTGGCATAGATTTTTCAAATATTTAACTTTTGTTATTTATCGAAAGTATTTGGCATTTATTAATTATTTGTTATCGATTACTATACATTCTTGTATCGATTTTCTTTCATTATATAACTTTTGTTACTTATTGACTGTATTTAGCATTTATTGATGAATTTGTGTCGATTGTTACACTACATTATCGATCGCATTTATCTCGTACCGATTTTCTGGCGTACATTTTTTAAATATTTAACTTTTATTATTTATTGAACGTATTTGGCATTTATTGACTAATTGTTATCGATTATTTATAATGTATCGATTTTTTAACGGTCTTATTTATCGTATGTTGATTTTTTGGCAGATACATAGTTTTTTAAGTTTTTAGCGGTTGTATTTATCATTTATCGACTTCTTAGTATCGATTTATTTTTTAAAATATTATTTATGGATAAATATTAAGTTCAGCACCGCTTAAATAATTTAAACCATTTTCTAATATTAACCCTCAAACATCTTAGTGTGTTTATGAACAAGTTTTAATAAAAATCTAAAACAAAAACCTACCATATAATTTTGTACTTCTGTGGTCGATCAATTATTGACTTTTTTCTTAAGTTTGTTTAGTAACGGTATATTAATTGGAAGTTTATGTCAATACAGCCCCACACATGCTGTCAAAATGCTAAAAGTTTGTGATAAAATCAAATTTTATGGCGCTGCCATGCATACTTTTGCAGCACTTTCACCAAGAAATAAATGTGAAAAAGAGGCAAATATTAGCTAAATGCACACACAAACATACATATCTTACATCGCCAACCACTTGAAAGGGCCTATAAAGAACATTCACATCAAATAAGAATTTATTTAGGCAGGAGGATTGTATCGAGCCGTTTGGCTTTGGCTTTGTGATAGTTTATGTTGAAAATCATAAATTTATTTGTTGGCATGCGCAATAAAAATTAATGGCCACGTGTGCACATATTCTCGTACATATTTATTATGCTTACTGTATTGCTGTAAAAGCTCTACCCCTCCTCTGAAAATGCGTTTCTTTAACCACTACTCTCTCTTATCTGTTATGGCCTCGCACACTCACTGCTATGCATTTGCTACTTTTAATTGGTTTAATTTTTATGCTGAAACGGCACTTTTGTAGAAATAAATGCAGTAAAAACTTTTAACGGAACTTTCTTGCATGAAACTTTTATGTGAAAGCACTCTTTATTTAGTTGTATTGTCTCGCAGAAGTTGTAATGGAAGTTTTATTTTTGCCCACATCGCTTTGAATGTGGAATGTGGAAGCTTCTGCTTCTCTTAATGTAGTGTTTTCTGTTGTTTTTGGGTTGAAAATATTTCGTTTGATGGAAGCTTCTTTACGCTTACAATTTTTGTAGTTGTTGTGTTGGAAATATTTCGGTTTCCATTAAGTGCCACATTTAATTGACAATTTGGATCTGGCAATGCGGATCCGGCTGTGAGCGAAAGCATGACGCTAGGCTGCAGGAAAAGACATCATATTGTTGTTGGCAGCGACAAAGTCGTAAATAGTTTTGTTTCATAATTTTATACACACAGTTATATTATTCGTAAATGCATGGTAGTGAAATTGTTGTTTTTGGTAAACTTTTAATTATTTGGCTTTTTTAATGCGGAGAGTGGTGGGAAGTGAGCGCTATAATATTTCCCAGTTGGATAAAAAATTTTGAGAGATAAACAAAAGTTTATGAATAGTTGAATATTTACTTAGCACTTTAATATTAGCTATTTGTTTATTAGATCAGGGTAGACAGTTTTTGATAGCAAAACAAAAAAAAATTAATTATGGTAGGAAGAAATCCTTGTAGATTAGTACAGAAGCCTTTGAAAATGATAAGGGAAGAAATTCATCGTAGGTTGAAATTCTTTGGAAACGAAAGACAAAATATCAAAAATTAAACAAAAAATAATTAACAGCTTTATGCTTGTGGAAATCTCAACTTTTTGATAATATAAAATATAAATATATTATTACGATAATTTTCTCAGGAAATGTAATAAATACAATTTGAAAATGTAGATTATCATAAAAAATCATTCAAAGTCACCTTCCACGAAAT
>NW_017537044.1:198126-199951 GCF_001853355.1 Bactrocera latifrons | reverse complement strand
AAGTTCTGAGATCATTATTGTTTTTATATTTTTTAAAAATTCTTCTTACTATTACTCTGAAAAATAAATCCAAATATATTGCTTTAAATTGATTGCATAGAAAATTTATACGAAGAGATTTACAAAAAAAGCTGCTGAAAAAATTCTGCAAAATACATTAAGGCTAGAGATTTGTATTAAATGCAAAATAGCGAGTCATGATTTACAATAAAAAATGCAAATTTATGCATTTGCCTACCAAAATGGGCAAAAGTCTCAATATATGCATGTGTGTTTGTGAGCAAGTGCCAATAATTGTGTGTGCTTGTGTTGCAACAACTAACACAAATGCATGCTTGCACAGCGCAAACAAATGCATTCCACATTTCTGCATGCCTGTGTATGTGTGTGCGTGGCGCACACTTTGTGCTTATTTCACCTGCCAGGCATGTCCGCTTTTATTTATTTGCCAATATTTATTGAAATGCCAGTGCAAATGACCGTTGCAGATTTTTTCAATTTATTTTCATTAAACTGCATATTTACAATTTACAATTGTTGTCCTTTATGTTTAACGTTTATGTAAGAGCATGTGTATATATTTGCATGGTGTAAGCGCACGTCAATATACACATGTGTGTGTGTGTGAGTCTATTTATTTTGCCATTGTGGCAGGACAATATTCAACTGGTTTTAGTTGCTGCGATAGATAAGGCCGACGTCATTGACTTCATGTGCACAATCGAGCTAACTACTCTGCATACAAATGGGCGCACTAACACACGTATTCATATTTGTTTGTGTGTATGTATGCTGACATGCAACGCACAAAGTGTGCCGGACAAAAAGTTTGTAAGCAAGCTAGTACACCCTTACGCATATTGATTGAGGTATATGCTGGTTTATATAAAAATACAAGTCTTGTTTGTGTGTGTGTGTGTCTATGTTCTATGCAACTTTCCAACAAAGTAAGTCCTAAGAGTTGTGCAAACAAACGGGGTACTGAATTTATTTATGCGGGCAGATAAAGCGTACAAGCACACCAATAAGCTTATACAATGTGTAATCTAGCCAGACACACGCACACACCCATATATATATACACGCTTGCATGCAAAACTTTGTCATTTTTACGAGAACTTTTCCCATATGTAGTGCTTTAACTGCTTCCAAATGCAATTTGTTGTCATTGTAATAGCCCTACGAGTGCCTAACTATTGTTATGTAAATACCCTTCAGGCGGATATTAAAACGATACAACAGTAAGCGTTTAGTAGTATTACGGTTGAGTGGATTTTTCACAAAAATTTAGAAAATTATTGCATGTGAGCAAGTTATTCTGTGAGTGGTTGCGTATACGCCATGTAAGCCCAGTAGTGAACATTTTGTTTTATTGGATTATTGGAGCTGCAATGCATTTTGGTTTAAATTTGAGTTCGTTTTAACTGCGAATGAAAATGAATTTTGATAAAAATTTTAGAAATAAATTTTTAATAAAAATATTGTAAGCAAATTTTTAACAAAAATATAATTAAAGCTGTATTAAAACAAAATACTTAGTTTATTAAAGTATGCTTTCCATATACTTTTTTAAACTTAATTTAATTTTTTAATTATGTCAATAATTAGATGGGATTATTACAAAAATTCTTCTAAATTTTAGAATAAATTATTTTCGTATTATTAGCTTTTCAATATTTAATGTTTTATTTACTGAAAATTCAGAAAAATATTTCCGAATTTCAAAGAATATTTAATTTACATAATTATATCGAAATTATGAGACAAAAAATTTCCAAATATTAAAAATTTCCCGGAAAATGTAAAAAAAATTGTTTTCATAGTT
>NW_017537044.1:194168-196404 GCF_001853355.1 Bactrocera latifrons | reverse complement strand
AAAAAACAAACTAAATAAATAAATAAAATATGATGTTAACAAAATATTGTTTTCTTTTTATTATTAGCCTATCCTTCCCATATAATTTTTTTTGTTGCTTTAGTTGTATCTTGTTTTTATTGTTTTATATATCTTTATGCTCTCAACATTTCATCCAACGCACTTACTTATCGGCGTAGGCAAAGGCAATTACTTGCAGCACCATAATTTATATGCAGTTAAATAAAATAAATAGTTGTGGTTTATTGTATAGGTTGACTTACCCTTGCAACATTGCCGTATAAGCAGACCAAATTGAATAATTTATCTGTGTTCGATGTGTCGTGATCCAAGCCATAAACCATCATGACAGCACCCTGGAGAGAAGGTATAATGTCCTAAAGTTAAAATCCATAAATGTATATAAACTACAAACGGCCAACGGGTTTATTTGAAAAAATCTGTTTATATATATGTATATAGTATTTATATAAGAAATATGTAGGATATAGACAGAAAAAAGTTGTAAGCTTAGATATATGTTTGTATGTATATGAGAGATACAGTGTTGTGATTTACGCAGATAGAATATATAGCAGGTATATAGAGAAATATATAAATATGTATGAAAATATAATATATGGTATATAGAAGAAACATATGTAATCTATAAGTAGTGTTTATATGTGTTGTAATGTATTATGCATATATATAACGCGAAATACATAAAACTAACGAAGCATTTAATTTCAAAAACACACTCATACACATACATATGCACACAAAATATTGCGCACGTGATTCATATATATACATATGTATGTGTATGCGTTTGCCATACAAATATGCGCGCTTACATTAATGCTATGCTTTCACAGCGCTGAAAATTGTTGTCAATACGCGAGCTGGCATGAGTGCACCACTGCGTATACGCAACTGACAAATTTATCAGCACTTTTGTTTGTAAAGTAACGCATATGTTTATTATAGTATATACATATATGTATATGCATATAAATGTTGATACATATACAAATATTTATGAACATATATTTTATACTACAATAAAAACAACCACAAAGTGTAGTTATTATGCTGCAGTCGAACTCGAACTCACCTGGCCTTGTGCCTGTGTAGCGAATGTGACCGGTGCATTGCGGCCCGGCACCACAGCTGGCTCCTTCATCAGTCCGGTCGGATGTATGGTGGCGCCCTTCCAATTTTCCGGTGTGGTGGGATGGAATTCCGCTGCGCCAAATGGTGGGAAGGCGGCGCCTGGCCCCAACAGTGGTGGCTCTTTAAATTGACAAAAATTGGTTGGTGTGGATATGAGGCCAACTATTTGCAAATGTGTTTTTGTTGTATTTTTTTGTTGTTATTTATGCATTTTTTTTTTTTTTTTGATTGGTTTATGTAAATTTTTAAGTGATTTTTATTTGGCATAATTTTGTGTTAAATTTAAATGCAAGCAAAAGGCGTTTCAATTTACAGTTAAAAACATACAATTTGTTTATAAATGTTTGTTAATTTATTATTAATTTAATTAAGCGTGCAATAATTGTTTTCCAACAATAGAAAAAAAATATTTACGTTAAATATTCGGTTCATGCAAATTCAATTGTTAATTAAATAAAATTGTTGTTGTTTTACGATAGTCATATATGATTTCATGTTGTTGTTGTTTTTTTGGTTGGCGATTTGCATGTGTGTTATTTGGTTGGATGATTAGGTGTTTTTTTTTTGTATTTTTGTAGTTGTTGTTTTTGTTTAGCGCGTTTGATGCGGGACGCAAATGAACACATTTTCAACAGTTCCAAACAAGAAAACGAGACAATGAAAAATAAGGAAGAAAAGAAAGAGAAAAATAAACAAAAATGCAACATTTAATGATTTTTATTATTAATTAATTAGAGTTTGTTAATATATAATTATGTAATATATATACGAATGTGTATGTAAATAACCATTTTATTATGTACTTATGCAATTTATTGCTGGCACATGCTGTATAATGTTATACAAATGTACATATACATATATATTTACGTATGTGGAGGAAGCAACGTGAATGCCACACTTTGAGAGGTAAGGTGAGCTATAACTGGTTGGGAGGTTGAGAAGTGTTCAGCAGCGAGCAATGATATGTTTATCAACTTAAATAGTAGTCTTTAAATACTATAATTCTATATAAAGAGACTTGAAATAAGATTACAGATAAATTAAAAAATTACAAAATAATCAAAAAAAAAAAAATTTA
>NW_017537044.1:185148-193762 GCF_001853355.1 Bactrocera latifrons | reverse complement strand
AAGTAATAAATTAACGCCATGAAATTTTTTCGTTGCCAAATAATTCAATAAAATTCAAAAAAATATATAAATAAAAAAATGTTTATTAACGTGTTTTTCGATCCGTTGCATTTGAAAAAATGCTTAACGCACACCGAATCACCGAAAAAGCAAAATCAGCCTAAATGCATGCTACAAAAATGCCATAAGTGCTTTGGTCATCAAATAAAGTCAATTAAAATATTCTCAAAGCGTTTAAAGTAATCGAATGCACTTTAGAAGCAGCTTTTTGGTTGATTTGCTCGCATATAATTTAAAACAGGATTTCTAAAAGTATGCACCGAAATATGCAAAAGTGCATAGCTTGTACAAATATTTATAATTATCAAGAATAAAAGCTAGCTTTACGGCATTTATTTCATTGTAGCTGACTTAGAACTGCATTTCGAAACTACTTCGTTCATAGTGATGAACATAAAAGGTATAATCAGCCTGAAGGTATGCATCACAATGCGTTAAAGGCATATTTTAACAAGCAATGTACATAGATTAAAAATTCTTCAAGTTAATGTATAGTTCTTGAAATCGCATATAAAAACTACTTACTTTATAAACATAAAAATCAAAATCGGCCTTAATGTAGGCACCAAAATACGTTAAAAACATTGATTTACATATAATGTAGAATACAAATTTTTCATGTTAATTATAGCGCTCGAAATCACATTTAAAAACAACTTAGTTCACAGAGATGAACATACAAATCAAAATCAGCCTGAATGTATACACCAAAATATGCATAAACATATAGCTTGTACAAAAATTTAATAATTATCATGAACAAAACCTGGTTTTTTATTTGCATTTATTTCACTACAGCTTATAGACTAGAGATGAACATACAAATTAAAATCAGCCTGAATGTATGCATCAAAATACGTGAAAAGGCATTGATTAACAGTTAATGTAGTTAAAAAAAATTTTGAAGTTGAAATCAAGATGACTTCGAAATTGCAAATAACTTGAAAAAAAATAGCTCAAATATATGCAACAAAATTTACAGATGTTGCCTATATAAAATTCAAAATCAGCCTAATTGTATGCAACAAAAAGCATTAAAGGCATAGGTTAACAAATAATGTGAATCAAAATTTTCAATTACGATATATACGCTTCGAAATTGCATTAATAGCTGCTTTGGTTAGTACTCTAACCTTCCAAAATCAGCCGTGAAGTATGCAACAAAATATAAGTAAGTGCATAACTTGAACAGCAGCTTAAGTTCAAGCTATTTTGTACTATTTTATCTCCATGTACTTATAAAGCAAATACTTTGAGCAGCCAAGCGGCTTTATGCTCCAAACATTTAAAAGATTTTCCTGCCAATTTTGTAAATATATGAAAAAAAATCGGGCAAAACCACTATACAAAGTCTTAAAATACATAAAGAAGAAACTAAGCCAATTGCCAACGGCGTTTTACTAAGATTGCCGCACACACAAGTACGCCCCCTTTCATAGCACGCTGCTTTCAAAGCACAGAAACACTGACAAGTCAAAATCTTACTTTTCATTCGTTGATTAATATTTTACAAGCGACGTAACGGTTTTCGTCTATTTTTTGTGTTTTTTGTTTGGCTAATGCGGCTTTGCGCTTTTTATTTCAACTTAGCTGCCTGCAAAATCATTTACATATATATATTTGAATGTATGTATGTGTGTGTGCCTTGAAGTTGAGCCGTGTCCTCGCTGCGCTTGTCAAGCCGCAAGTCTTGTCTTCGTCTGCTTTTTACCGCAACTGCGTTAAAGTTTAATTAATTTTTGGCTTTCCTACTAACTACATTGACTTTGGCAAAGCAAAGTATTGAAGTTTGCAACACGAGCAGACGGCGGGGGGTAACGGAAATGCACGCGCCATATTGAAATTTCCATAAAGCATATACTTGTGTCCGTGTGTGTGTGTGTGGGTGTGTAGTAAGTGGTGGCTTGTGCTTGTAAGTGATAACGGTTTATATGAGTTTCGTCGTGCAGCGGCGAAGTCGCAAAAGCAATTAAAGCAAAGTTTTCTTTATATTCTCCAGACAAACATGCACTTAGTCATAATTTTAAATGCAGCAAGGTAGGTAATTACACACGCACACATACAAAGAAAGTTGTTTACAACACACATATGTACATATATGTAGAAAATGTGACGACAGTTGGCCACAACAAGCTGGCAAGCGAAATTGCATAAACAAATGTTGCAAGCCAACACATACACATATACACACTTATGATAGGCACATACATGCATATATGGTAAAAGGCGCAAATAAATGTAAATCTCGCACACATACATTTGTATCTTGCACCTATGATTACATACGCATATATCAGCCGCATACATACAAACTTACGCTCATATACACTCAAAGTCACACATATACACACACACACTAATTTGCGGTACKTTTAAGTAAATTCACATGTAGTTGTGGTGTAGTAAGTTGCAAATACATCAAACTCAACTTTGCCTGTCTCCATGGCAAACTTTTGATTGCCAATAAACGTTCATGTCTTTTTCTGCAATTTTTTTTTTTTAATAAAACAAGAAAAAACGTTAACCTCGGTTGTAACGAAGCTATAATACCCTTCACAATGAAAAATAAAACAAAAAATCAAAAAAGAACTCGATTTTTAACGTTCAGTTTGTATGTCAACTATATGCTATAGTAGGCCGATCTGAACAATTTCTTCACAGATACTAGCGTTGCCGTGAACAATCATGCATGCCAAATTCTGTCACTACATTTCAATTAAAATAGTTTTTTATACAAGGACTTAATTTTGATAGATCAGTTTATATGGCAGCTATATGCTATAGTAATCCGATTTGAACAAATTTTACGGAGATTACACCATTGCCTTAGAAAATAATCCACACCAGATTTCATGAAGATATCTCGGCGAATAAAAAAGTTTTCCCTACAAGAGCTTGGTTTTCAATGTTCAGTTTATATGGCAGCTATATGGTATGGTAGTCCGATCGCAATCATTTCTTTGGAGATTGCATTAATGCCTCAGGCAATAGCCCGCACCTAATTTCTTGGGAATATTTCGTCAGATAAACAAGTTTTCTTTACAAGAACTTCATTTTCCAACTAGATAGCACAAATTTCACGACAAACTTAATCTAACCTGTGCTGGGTATAAAAATTACTTTTATTTTTATTTTATTTTTGTTTTTTCACACTTAGCAGACAACACCGCAACTAACAGCAGCTCAATACAATTTGGCTACGCTGACAGCTTTTCGCTTTTATCGCAACAATGTATTGGTGCTTTGTGGGATTTTTAAGCTTTCAATGTGACAAAAAGTTTTGAGTTGCAGGTGTCGCATTTGTGCGAAAAAATGGCTTTCCTGTTTTGTTTGCCAGTAAATATTATTTGTACAATTTAAAATTGTAGAACTGTACCGGCGGCTGTAATTTAGTGGTTTTCTTTTTAGGGGGTGTGAAAAATATTTGGAGCTTTTGCAAATGCGCTTTGCAGAGTGTTGTTTACTAACGAGGAGTGTAAATATTCTGTGAAAAAAATGTTTGGAATGTATTTTTGATGAACAGGTTTACAGCAATAAAGTAAATTTGAAAATTTGAAGCATACTTTTAGGCAGATGCAGTAATTTTGAGTACATCGCAAAGTTATTGTTGCATTTATATAGCATGGGTATGAGCTTTTCATACACTTTGCTTAGATAGCAACCAGTGTTCCAATCGGATGCTAATTTTGCATTTTTTTTTATTAATTTTAAATCGAAAATGGCAGTAGAAGCATACTTTCAGGCAAATGGAGTCGTACRATAATAATAATGATACTTTTTTTATTTATAAAAAAAAAAAACAAAAATCAAAGTTTTTGATCGGCAATGTAACCCCTTCTGAAAAAATAATACATATTTATTATGATTTGTAAACTAAAAATGCAAAACTACCTTCAGGCATAAGTAATAATTTAAAGTGGATCTTGAATATTTTGTTGCACAATCTAAAAGTGTTTGCAAAAATATTATAGTTAAAAAACTAAAATTGAAGCATACTTTGTGGCTGATTAAATAATCTGCTTATAAAGTTTTTCTTACATCAAATCTATTATTGTGCCACTATAAAATTTTTGGAAATATATGCATATTAATTATAGTCCGCAAACTCAAAATTGAAGCATACTTTCAGGATGAAGAAATAATTTGAAGCGGTTTAATATTTTTTTATTACATAAAAACCAGTATTGTCGCCAATCTAACAATTTTGGCAAAAAATAAAAATAAAACATATTAACTTTAGTCCGCAATTAAAAAAACTGATGCATATTTTCAGGCGGATTAAATAATTTCAAGCAGAAAACACTTTGATTGCATAAAAAACAATGTTGCATATTTTTAGGGTGTTGAAGTATAAATATATCACGGAAAATTTTTTTAAAATTATTTTTTCTTCTTTACTCAAATGGGAAAAATTGGATTTTCTCACCAAAAATTATATAAAAAAAAAATTTTTATCATATACATTTTTTCGAAAAACAAAGTTCAGTTTCACAGACTTAAACTTAAACCAACTCGATTGCGTAACTCTTACAACTTAAAATTAACAAAACAAAAACAAAAAAAATAACCAACAAATTTAAAAATTTCCGCTCAACTACATTAATGCGCGACATATGCCACAGTCTAAAGTAATAGCACTAACACACCATGGCGTATGAGTAATGTGCCAAAAATTTTGTGTGCGCACTTCCGTCATCTGACAAACGGCAAAGTTTGCCGAGCGCACACCCGACTAACAATGCAGGAGAAAAAGTTTAAATTCTAAAAAATATGAAAATATAAACGTGAAAAGTTTACCGCAACGGTTTCTTGTGCCAAAGGCTTGCACTACACTAACTCACTTAGCGTGTTATCTGCGCTGCGCTGTGCTAGCTTGGCGCGCTGCCGGCGTATTGCCTGACGGGCCAACGCAACAACTTGGACAACAAGCAGCGCGAAGTTTAAGTGCAAAAACGATGACAGCCAGAACAGCTGTGCGCGGCAAGTTGCGCTTCAGGTGCGTGTGGCACTTCGAAAGCGGTGCGGTACCGGTTTTGCTTTACGTTTGCGTGACAGCGCGTAACGAGACAATTTTTGTGAGTTAAAATTTGCTTTTGTTTTTTACTTGCTTTTTAGCAAAATTAGCGCTAATGCATTGGCGGTTGAAAAGTGTTATGAAGCGCATAAGTGTGTGCCTTGGGGCGCTGGCAAGCTGCTGGCTACAGTTTAAAAGGTGTTAATGGCGAGTGGAGCAATTAAGTAGAAGGTTGGAGTACATAAGTAGTTGAAAAATAGCTTTTGAGCTTAGCAAATGAGGGAATTAATTTTTTTTAACATATTTATTTTGGAAGTTTGTAGTAAAAAAAAAAAGATAGTAAAAGAGTGAAAATAGCTTCATAAAATATTTTTAGATATTATTTATGATTTTGATATTTTTTTTTTGTTAAATTTTTTTCACACTTTTCCTAATTAAAACTTAATAATTATAATATATTTTCTATCTCATACGTGATAAAATATTTAATTTATTTGATTCTTGGTGTGTGTCTTGGCTAAATAAGGATTTTTAATCAACAAGCCTAAATGTAGGCATCGATTATGGCAAAAGGTAAGAAATTCGACAGCAACAGCGCAAAGATCGAAATTATATAGGTGGCACATTTTAATGATTTAAAATGATTCTTTTTGTCATTGAGTTATAAAGTTCTAGGAAAAAAATGTACCTTTAGATATAAAAACTTCAACCATTGATATATTTTAAACGGCTAGGTTAAGGAAACATCATGGAACATCATTTTGTAGAGCATGCAATTTCTTATAAAATCTATGAAACGAGATATTGTTTCGAGTAGTTGAAGGGGAGATTGGAACTTTTCTATCGATTTTTTTAAGGGGTGTCTAATAACCTTTATTTCAGAGGTTCGAGCAAAAACAACAAAAAATATATTTTTTTGACCCACCCTTATAATATATTGAAAAAAAAAATTAAGAAAATTTGTAGATATATGAAAAATCAAGCAGTTAAATAAGATAGTTTAGAAAAAAGTATAATCGTCTCAATTTTAAAAGTAAATTTAAAAAAAAAACGTGCTCAACTCAATTTCAAAATAATATTTTACATAAATTATATTTATTTTTGTAATTAAATTTTTTAATATAATTTCTATCTATTTTTTATATGATTCGGTTTGTTATAAGCCAAAAATATTAATGATGAAGTTAAAAGTGTGTGTCTCGGCTAAATAGAAGACCAATCTACAAATATAATGTTGTATTAGAAATGTAATTAAAATAAATTTAATTTGAAAAAAAAACATATATAATACTTCAAATGTTCATTTAAGAAATAATTTTTCGACCAATTTTTTTTGGCTTGTGAATTTTCCAATACATTTCCTATATAATTATTCATATAATTCGGCAATAAGTCATAAAATATTATTTTAAAAATGTGCGGCTTGGGCGAATAAGGCCGAGCATTTTATTTTTTGCAATGCGCCTAAGGATAGGCAATGCTTTTTTATTTATAATTTTATTGCATTTCTTATAAGAACAATAATCTTGTTAGCTTTTAATGCGATAAATTAATAATTAAATAAATTATTATGGAAACAAAACGAATATAGTCCATATATAACAATTTCTTTCCAAATGAAAATATATTAAAAAAGTTTACAAAATAAAATAAAATTTCAATTGAGAAAATGTGTAAAGATAATATATAAAAAAATACATACATACATATATAACAAAATAATTTAAACAGTTTGATATAAAAAATGTATATAAATGATTATAAAATTATATAAATTTTTTTTATGGTTTAAGCGTTTCATATATAATTTCCATAAGATTATATTTGATATACAACAAAAATTATTAATTACATAACTAAAATCGTGTGTCTTGGCTAAATAACACCATGCTTTATATTTTCTTAAATGCGCCTAAGGGTAGGCAATGATTTTTATTACTACTATTTTCATGCATTTTTTTTATAAGTATCAAGCATCGTGTTAGTTTTTAAGGCAATAATTTAAAAATAAAATAAAATTATCGAAGCAGAGAAGTGCAGAGTCCATACATAACGGTTTCCAATAACGAAAACAAAAATTTGTTAAGACAGTTTTCCATCTTATAACTGATTTTAATTCTGTTCATGAGCATATTTTTTGCTAAATAGCAGCGCGTAACATTTTCTAACTTTACTAATACCTACCGTTTCCCTAAATTATAAGCTTTTCTTGAAGCACTACCATGCTCTACCCATTTTTGATACTTTTCCTCATTACCGAATTAAACTCTTACGACCTTTTTCTCCAAACTCATCTAATCACCACTATCTGCTTACCCAGTTTTACCCTGCTTTGTGTTGGAAATGCAATTTGTGCATAATCTTTGCTACCGTTATTTGTGTGTTTGACGCTTTTTTCATCAGCCTTTGTTATGGACTTTAATATATTACAAACTCGTACGCATACACAGCGACACATATGCATACACCTGCTGCTTTCCGCACACATATTGTGCTTGCAACATTTGGTGGCATATCCTTTGTTGCATCCTGCCATGATCCACACGCCTGTAGCACGCATCCCGTTGTGCAACGCTTCCGTTTCCTTGCTGACATAAAGCACAGGCGCACCACACCAACCAATTCTCGCACTTTTTATTCGTTGTTGTTTTTGTGTTTGCAATGCTCGTTACTTTGCAGCACCAGCACTAATACACATGTTGGCGGGATGTTTTGGCGTTCGCTTATCTAGCTGGCGCGCGGTATTTACACGCTTTTGCATTTGCTTTGCATATTTTACGGCGCAAACAGTGGAATTATGCAGCGTTTTTCTAAATGAAAAAAAAAAAAACTAACGCATACACATACGCGCTGGCACGCACATACAAAGGAGAGTGGAACTCCTGTTCGCACAATATATTTCTTGGCAAGAATGTCAACTAAATATTAATGTAAGCGCCACTCACACACACACGAACACAAAGCGTACTCTACTAATGCGGCGCGACTATCTCATATGTGTGTGTGTTGCAGAAAAGCGCCTGCGGCTCGACAATGTCGCTGGCACCTGGTTTTTGTGGTTGCTTCTAATCCCTTCAAAGGTTGCATTTGTAGTAATATGCAAATGTGTGTGCGTATGTGTGTGTCGCTATTTATTTGTAAGCCGTTCAGCTTCGCTACCTTTGTCAGACTTTATTATAAATGCATTTATTTATGCCGTGTTTTTTGTTTGTTTGTAAAAAGTTCACAGCTCGCATTTTTCAGTTGCATAAACTAGTTAGAGTGTTGCCACCTGTTTGGGTTTTGTTACAATCCGTATGTGTTTGCACCCCTTGCTGAGGTGTTAGCGCAGCAAAAATTCACATTCTCATATTTGAAAAAGTTTCTATGCTGCCAAGCCAGTTGTTTTTGTTCCTTTTTTCCGCCATGTCGCGAATCAAGTGGCGTGTAGTTAAAATAATGGACTACTACTTGGTAGCTGCTTGTGTGACTTTAGTTGATTACAAGCGTAGGGCTACCAAAACAAAAAAAAAAAAAAAAAAAAAAAAAAAAAAAAAAAAA
>NW_017537044.1:181903-184254 GCF_001853355.1 Bactrocera latifrons | reverse complement strand
TTCAGAAATATTTTTGAAAAATGTTTGTATTTTTTTTCTTTAATTATTCAAAAATTAGGTGAGTTTTTTGTATTTATTTTTGAATTAAAGAAAGTAATTAATACCGTGAAATAGTGAAAATGTAAGATAATATAATAAGAGACTTATATATGAAGGCAAAGTGATCCAAATGAGATAAGTATATTAGTTATGTTGTACAATTTTGCTTTAAAAAATTTTTTTTCTTAAATTGCATTAATTTTTTGTTTTGTGGTCGTGGCAGTGGTCCCATCTACGAGCTTCGCTTTACTTTTTTGCCAAGTTTCATAAAGATATCTGCATTTTTATACACGTTACAGTTTTTTTTCTGGCAAACTAAAGTGAAATCTGTCATTTACTTAAGAATTTCCAAAAAAAGTATACTTTTACCATGATATAATCAAATTATTCGCTACAAAGAATTTTTTGCCCAAAAAAGTATGCTACTCTTTGTTGATATCCATACTACAATGTTTGGTTGACTTAAAATTTTTTTTTTTTATTTTAAGTGATGTGTGATATACATACATACATATCTAAATAATAAAATTGCCGGTTCTAAGAATTTAAAAAAAACTTCGATTATAGTTATTTACAATAATGCCGTGCAATTTTGAAAAAATTTTAAAACCATTCTTTTTGTACATTTTAAACCATCTAAAGAAATAATATTTCCTTAAGACCATCGAAACTATTTGGAAATATGCTAAATATTTAGAAACATTTTTTTTACCAAATAATTTTTTTTTACTAAAGTTAATTATATTTTTATTTTTAAGCCATTCAAACAAATTTTTTTAAATCAAACTTGAAGGTCTTCAATTGTATTTTTTTAACTTTAATTAAGAGAATTTAGAATATGAATAGATAAATATAAAAATACCTTTTAAGTAATAATTGAGCTTTATTTAAGAACAGTTTAAATAAATTTGTGCATTTTGAATGGTTTTGTTTTTATGATATGTTTCAAGTACCAAATAAAGCTAAATGCTAACATTTTCTAAAATAAAGTAGCATACCTTTAGGCTAAGTTTGAATTATTTTGCATAATTTGGGCTTGCCATTAGTAGAGATTTTGTCAGATAAAAATTTAGACACAGCTATCAATTCGACACTGTCCCATTTTTGATTTTTTGAAGAGGTATTTGGATTAAATTTTCATATGCAAGAGCTAAAAACGAAGTGCATTGCCTACATTTAGGCCAAAAACGAGTTTTTATGAGTCTCATGAGTAATACTGTAGCATAAGTGTTAAAAAAGCAGTGCCATTGTTAGACGATAATCGAAGCGGTGCGAGAGAATGCAGTCAAGAATTTCAAATTTTGGCAAGGAAAGGGGTTAACTTTTGTACGAGTACACAGAAATCATATGCAGATTATATCTAGCACATAGTCCACAAATACTTTTTTAGAATTCGTCTAATGAAATTCAACTTTAAAATGAAGTGTCTATTATTTTAAGGTAAATATTTTGAAATTTAATCAAATCACTTTGCTATACACTAGCATATTATTTCTTAAATTTTATATGTAGAATTTATAGAAATAACCAAATAAATTACTTTTCTAACAAAATATTTAACAAAACTGTCAACACAATGTATGTGTACACACTGATTACCTAACCCAGATATCTCTATTTGCTTGTACATATTTTCATATTACTGTAAATATTTACTGCCAGTTCCCAAAGGATATTAATAAACCACATTTATTTAGGGGATATTAAATAGAGCATACGCCCGGCATAATTATCACTTGTAAAACCAATAATTTTATGAACTCGAAATATGCATATTACAAAGCGTTGCAAAATAATAAGCGCCTAGCATGTAGCAACAACAATAAACAACGTTTATTTACACAATTTATACGTATTTCGAATTTGTCAGTGTAAACAGTTCATTATATAAAATATGCAAATAATTGCTAATATTCAATTACGGCATATTTTAACTTCCGATATCGGATGCGTGCATTTCCAGAATTTATTTCAATATTTGTGAACGAAAGCGAAATTCTTGTAAATTTACTGTTGTTGTTGATTTGTAGGAATGTAGTAATGTGTAATACGTTTCCGGCCAACCGAAATACATATAAAACTAATATGAAAGTGCAGTCGCATGGATAGAAAGTATAATTGCTATTGAAGCATGCTATATTAGTTATAAACATATTTAAGGTGGCACAAATGCAAGTAGAGTTGCCAACTACATATAAATTAATAAAAAATAATTTGTAAAGTTAATTTATATAACATTTAAGCACCGATTTTTCTTAAATTTGCTTAAAAAAGTATTTGGTAGAAATAGTTTTGAGCAGCGTTGCCACTTA
>NW_017537044.1:177498-181278 GCF_001853355.1 Bactrocera latifrons | reverse complement strand
AATGCTTGTTTAAAAATTTAAAAAATAAATTGTGAAATATAGATTTTAAAAATTTTCCTACCAAAAATTAAAAACAGAGTTGCCAAGTTTTTATAAAATAATTACCCACACTTGGTGAAAAAACTATTTTGGGGTATTAAAAAATGGTTGTTTGATAAAGTTGCCACCTTTCATAACAAATTGAATAGAAGAATAAGGTTATTCAAAAATTTGATCAATTATTTTGGAACATTGTTTGGTAAAGTTGCCACCTTTTGAAATGAATTTAATTATCCGATTGAACAGAGGCGTAAGATTATCAATTTTTTTTTATCAAATCACGTTTTGAAGCGTTTAAAGAAAAAAAGTTTGAGGTTGCCATTTGAAAAAACAAAATTAATAACAGAATTGATTAGAAGCGTAAGGTTTTTCAAAACTTAATCAAAGGACGTTTTGAAAAATTTTAAGTAAAAAAAATTTTTGAGGTTGCCACCTTTTGAAATAAATTTGATAATTTGATTAAACAGAAGCGTAAGGTTTTTCAAAACTTAATCAAAGGACGTTTTGAAAAATGTTAAGTAAAAAAATTGTTTGAGGTTGCCACCTCTTCGAGCAAATTTAATAAAATTACAGAATTGAGCCGGTAGTTTATTTGAATAAATGGATGCTTTAGCACAATTTAAGAAATATAGTAGAATGAGGTTGCCACCTTATTGAAAATTAAAAAAAAAAAACATGAAATTAAAGCTTGCAAATTGTAACAATTTATGAAAGAAAACATTAGTAACTTTAGGAATAGACTAATGGCAAAATTTTTTCCTTTCTAAGTTGCCACATTGCTGCATATAAATAATGCAGCACAAACCAACTAAGAAATATATTGTTAGTGTCTTGCAGCACTTCCCTACAACAAATTAATTGATATGTAAATGGAATACCAGGACATTTCAACAAGTTTTCAACTGTGTACTTTAATTGAATTTATTTGCGCTAAATAAATGGCAACAAACAATGGCATGTGCTTCTTTTACACACATACATACACCATTTGCCAATTATACGCACGCACACACATAGCAGAGCATATAAATTAACATAATGCACTTGCATATGCACAATAAATCAGTTTGTCGGCGGAAGCAGAACTCGCAACGCTTGCAACTTAACTGCAATTTGACTGCGAAAGATAGGAAGAAAAAATAATGAAAAATACAATTGAATTGTTTTTGGCTGCGCCAACAAAGTTAACTGCATACAATTTACGATTTATTTTTACACCAGCAACAACAAAAATGAAAATGTCAGAAAAGTCGAAAAAGTGGAGCAATTAAATGCCTGGCTGTGGGCCCATGAAAAATGTAATATATCCTGTGTTGCAGCAATTAGAGTTATGTTATGTTGCAGTTCCGTTGCTTTTCGGTAGTTGCTAGTTTTCATATTATTGTTGTTGCTGCTGCTGTGGCCGCACGTGCACAAATATAGCGTGCATAGGTAATGGTAATTTACTACTGTTGCGGCGAATTCCCCAACTGCAAATGCTATTTACCGTTAAGTAGCGTAAACATCGGTCCACTTGGACAATTATAAGCCAACAAAATCACAAATGCAATTAGAGTGAACTGTGTTGTGTAAATGAAGTGCATGACAGCGAAGCGAAGAGGAGCGAGTAGAGTGCCATGAGAAAGAGAGAGACAGGGGAAGCGAGCGTAGAACTACCGGAAATGAAAGCACATATGCGTTATTATGTATGCAAGTGAGGTTGAAGGCGCATATTTTTGTATGTTGCAAATGTGAGCCGAACTAAGGTTTGTATATGCATTTTATAGGCTATAGTTGAAAAGGGATGAAATAAAAAATAAAAAATACTCCAAAAATTATAGAAGACTTTTAAATTTATTGTTTAGAGTATGCTGTTTAGTACTAGAGGCTGAAAGATCCATTTACATAAAATAATTGAAAGTTTCGACGGATAGCGCTCGTAATTAAATTTTTCTAAAAATCGCTTTCGGTTTGAAATACTCTTCATTATGAGTTCATGTCTTACCAAACTATTGTTATATGCCTGGATTTAACGCCTGGACACCATAGTATAATAGAAGGTGGGGCAATCACAATTTCCCCAAAATATGTATTCAACGAGATCCTAATTAAACCGATTTTTTCAAGTTCTAGTATGGAGAACTTTTTTATTTTAAAGGATATTTTAACGAAATTTGACATGGACAATTTTCCAGGGCAACGCTATAATTTCTGAACATATCGTTCAGATCTCATCAATATCGCATATAGTTGCCATACAAACTGAACGATTAAAATCAAGTTCTTGTATGGTAAACTTTTTCATTTCACGAGTTATCCACAAGAAATTTGGTATGAATTATTGCTTAGGGTATTGGTACAAACTCCAAAGAAATTGTATAGATCCGATCACTATAGCCTATAACTGCCATACAAACTGAATTATCAAAAACAAATTCTTGTGTGGAAAAGTTTTTTTATTGGACAAGATATCGACACGAAATTTGGCATCGAGTATTGCCCAAAGCAAGGCTAAAATCTGCGAACGTATTGTGCAGATCGGACAACTGTAGCATATAGCGGCCATACAAAATGACTGACCAAAATCAAGATAAAGATACTTTTATAGTTTTATGCCATAAGAAATGCTACTGTGAAGGGTATAACCGCTGCAGTCCAGATGCAGATAAATTATTATTATTTTTTTTTATAAAAAATAATTTTTTTGTTGCTGTAATTTTATTGCACTAATATATAAAGGTAACATTTCGGTATACTCTTTCATAATTTATGATTATTTTTCAATAAAAACCATTTTTGTGTAAAAATTTCTTTGAAACTTTTTGATTTATGCTCATGCAAAAAGCAAAAAAAAAAGTAGACAAAATTTATAATTTTCGTAGATTTATAATTTTTCCGCCATTTCACACTCATATTTTACATAATTTGTAATTAATAAAGCACTTAAGTCGACTTCACGAAACTTAATATATATTAAAATACGCCTGGGAATCGCACATGTGCGCAGTCATGCGTGTGAAGACATATAGATATGTGCGGCAAATAATTCATTAACGGCAACTCAAGTGAGGTGTAAGCATTTATTATTTGCACATTGATTATTTACTCAATATTATGAGCAACACTTTTATATGCGCGCCTTAAAAGCCAAATATGAAGTTTATGTGGCCATGATTTTTTGTTTGCTCAGCACTGTAGTTCAGTTGTGCAGGAGCAGCTGGTTCATATCTGGAAGCACACTTCACTAAGCCGCCAGCAACTTATTTACAAACAAACATACATATGTGAGAATGTCGCACGGGGCAATGCGTATGCAGGCAGCTACTGTGTTTGTTATTGTTATTTGCAGAGTTTGTAACAGCTGTGCATAATTTATAGATTATTTAATTTTGGAATATGGTGTTCAATTAAATCGCAGCAGTGACTGGCACGCATATGCTATGCGTACTACCGCATACCAGTGATATTATTTGTATATATGTGTATAAATATATAGATATATACGCATATATGTATGTATTTTGAATATTTTTGATATAAAATATATACGTACAGTTATGTCTGCACAACTGTCGCATTTCAGCAATATTAACCGCCTGCGTGCTATTGCGATGCCAATATTGCGCGTTACGTATACGCCCCGCGCTGCAGTTTTTCTGGCCACACATGGCGTATACGCAATTAATGAATATAAATGTTCTATTTTGTTTCGGCTTTTTACACACGGAACAAGCAACTTCAATATACACATATACAATATAT
>NW_017537044.1:175499-177443 GCF_001853355.1 Bactrocera latifrons | reverse complement strand
GTCAAGATCAGTGTGTTGAGCTGAGTCGTTTTAGCCATATATGTACATACTTGTATGTATGATCGGTATCAAATGCTTGTATGGAAAAATTTTTCATTTGAAAAGATATCTGCATGAAATTTGGCACAAACAATTGCCCAAGGCAGCGCTATAATCACAAGAAAAATTATCAATAACGAACGACTATAGCATATGGCTGTCATACAAACTGTACTATCTAATGAGGTGTTTGTATGGAAAAGTTTTTTATATGATGAGATATCTTTATGAAATTTGGCACATATCATTCTTCTGAGCATTGCTACCATCTATGAAGAAATTGAGCAGATCGGACTACTATAGCATATAGCTGTCATACAAACTGAATGATGAAAATCAAGTTCGTGCATGAAAAACTTTTTTATTTGACAAGATTTTTCCATCAAATTCAGAACAGATTATTAGTCGAAGCATTGCCACAATCCCTGAAGAAATTATACAAATTGAAGCACTATAGCATATAGCTGCCATACAAATTGTACGATAAAATGAAGATAAATTTATTTTTATACTTTTAAATGCTAAAAGAAATGCAGCTGTGAAGGGTATTAACGCTTCGGTTAGTTGAATTTAACATTTTTGCTGTTTTTAAATATTTTCTGTATACTTTTCCATTGCGGTTTGCCAATTGTTAGCGGCGAGTTGTTGGACGCAATTGTGAACACAATTTCACAGGAGTTTTCAGTCGCGTGCTCCGTGCGCGTTGCAAATCATGTTAAATAATTTTAACGGAATTCGTGCAACATTTCATTTATTTGATAGTGTCGTTTTCAATTTATTGTTTACTTCATTAAGCTTTCGGTAGGCAAGGTATGAAGCGAAATTACTATATTTATACTAATTTATAGTTTATGTTGTAGCAGTCGCTAGCTGCAGCAAAATGAAAAGTCGCACAAAAGAAATTATTTAATTTTATTATAAATACATTTCATTCTCTTAATATATTTTCCATTATTTGTAAGCCAATTTAATTTCATGCTCGCTATTCTTCTACGCACTCATTGTGTTATATAATACCTAAATTCCGCCAATCAGTAGCTTTTGTGTGCAACTAGGGCCATCGCTTGAGCGCCAAAACGAATGCATAAAATTCTCTACATTAATGTGTGTAGGGATATGTGTGTGCGCAAAGAATTTCGCTTGCCGCAGTTGCTTATCTGCCACAATGTCAGTCTGTTTATAAACAATGCAGCACTAGTTTGATGACACACAAACATCTATGGCGTATGCATGTTTGATTATTTACTCGCAAACGAATTGTTTGCCTAACAATACTGCCTGTAGGCGGACGGACGTGTAGTCGGTTAGTTGGTTGGCCATTCATTGAAACAATTGAGTGCTAAGCTCTTTTAGCGCCTCATTCAATTGTTCGGCTCTATTTTATTTGTTGTTGTTACGAAATTTTTTGTTGGCCTTTGTATTTGAAATAACATGTAAATTAAGTATTTGGTGCCAATTAAAAGTTTATTTTTACGCAATCAAATAGAATGTAGTGCAAGTGAGCCTTTATTTGGATGGATAGAAAGGTTACCAAGTTTATGTCAAGCATTGTTTTTGAAAACACTAAACTGGTAGCAAATTACAATTTTGAAATAATCATAAATTACTATTAGTAAACATTATTTCTCAAAAATAAAAAAAAAGCTTTTTCGGAAACTTCTTTCTTTAAAATAAAATTTTTTGGGGTATTTTTTTTTTAATTTAAAAAATTTCTTTTTTCTGAATTTTTTTTTTTTTTAATTACAAAAAAATCTTAGGAAAAAACTCAAAACATATATCTCTTTTATAAAGAATATTTTGAAAAATTACCAAAAATTTAAAAAATAAATTGTGAAATATAGATTTTAAAAATTTTCCTACCAAAAATTAAAAACAGAGTTGCCAAGTTTTTATAAAATAATTACC
>NW_017537044.1:155879-174499 GCF_001853355.1 Bactrocera latifrons | reverse complement strand
AAAAAAAAATTTTTTTTTTTTAATTTTAATTTTCACTGTAATATTTACGCTATTGTGAAAAATTATGTTTTTGTCTTTCATGTTAAAAATTTCTATTTTCCAAACCGTTGCTCATGCATAGAAATTTTAACACTATTAAAGTAAATATTTGTATTTGAAATTGAAGCAACTGAAACTAGCAAACTTACTTAAACTGAGTGCCAATATAAAACTCACTTAACCTATACATTACAATCGCATAATTTCGCATATGTTCTATATGCATACCTACCCTGCCATCCTCTCTTCAATTCGTGATTAATACCCATCGACATTTAATGATTGGCTTGCTTATCAGCGTAGTTTGCCGAATATCTCATAAAAGTCTTCGCATTTTCTACGTCGCACACACTACTTTTTCTGCAATCTCTCGAACCTCTCGCTGCTCTCAATCAATACAAACAATCATCAATCATTTACACTTGTCAGTGCTGATGGTTTGTTAATGTCACATTAAGTATGGTGTACAAGTATAAACAGATACATAAGCGTCAGAGTGCCTGTGTATGTGTGTGAGGGCAAACAAGCAAAGTAATATAATAAGGCGCAGCTCACTAATACAAAATAACGGTACTGCAGCAATCACTCAATAATGTGGCAATGGCAGTATTAAGCACTAACGGAAGTTTTTCAAGAAGGATATTTGAGCATATATGTACCTATACTTATGTTTGTATATATGTATGTATGTTTATATAATTTGAAAATTTCCGCAATTTACTATTTTTACTTTTTCTAATCATCTCTGTTTGCTTTATATATCTATACTTATTTTTTTCTACGCTCATAGTTCAGATTTAGCGCTTCGTTGTCTGAAAAAATATTTATTTGTAAATAAGCTGGTTTGGTAACTACATATGTATTAGTATCAACTGCCAATATCCTCTTATCAAGATTCAGTCATCAAATTTCCGCTAGAATATCAACTCCTCACTGCTTTTTGAAGCTGATATGAATCTTAATGTGTTCTATATATTATAACATAGTATCAATAAGTACATATACGTTTGTATATACGAATATACATACTGTTATATACATACATATGTCATTAACTGTTGAAAAAACTTTCATTATTTTGATTGGATTTAACAAAAAACATTTTCCATTTATTTTCACATAATATTTGGATATATTTCTTGGGCCCAGCAACTAATAAGTGTCATCTGTTGTAGTATAACGAGTTCTTCAAATATACTTATATACATACATATGTGTATGTATATATGGGTATCTTGTGGCCATAATCGAACTGAAGTAGCGCAACAAACAAATCACGATTGATCGATGTTCATCGAAATGACCTGATTTGCTTGAAAGTGAATGAATTTGGTAGCTTAAAGTTACTAAAAATATATATAAATATGCATATACATATACAGCTACATATGTTGTTATATAAATATGTAGTATCGTGTATGACATGGCAAACTTTTCACTGTATTTTCCACTTAGTTCGAGTGCTTGTAGCTACAATGCTGTGTTTGTAAATTCGTTACATTGTGTTTTTTTCAAGTGTAGCATACTTTCAGGGGCATTAAGTGAAAAGCCTATGATTGTATTTACATTCCACTGCAAACCTATGGAATTCAAGTAGCTTGAAAGTGTTCAATGTGTAAAAAATATTTGTGCAGGCAGATTTTGGGAAAATATGCAAACACAGACACAAACATTCTGACAAAAAAGCACCCGGAAATCGTCGATAAAAATATCAAACAAAGACTTTGTCTCAAATTTTATATTTCTAACCAAATGTTGTGTGATTAAATTTTATCAAAAACACAAGCCTACGGGCGGTTCAAAGCTTTCAAAGACGGTGGAGAGATCGTTGAAGACATGCCTCGTTCTGGATGACATTCGACCTCTTCAAAATGATGAACTAAACTACTAAAAACGCGAAAGATATGGTGCTTGAAAATCGTCAAGACAAATGTTAGAGAAATGGCAAGAGAGTTCGGCAACTCTCGCGAGTCCGTTCGAATGATTTTGGGTGTGAAATGAGTGCTTGCTCGACTCCTACCGATAAAGCTGATTTTTTTTTTTTTTTTCAAAAAGATTACGATTGTGTTCGAATTTAAGGCCAAAAACGCAATGAATACCATCGATATACCGCAGAATTTAACAGAAATATTTTTAAAATAAAGTTAATAATAATAATAATTTTTAGCTGAGATACATTGAGCAAAGTTTTTATATGCTTAATTATATTATTGACAACTGTTGCCTGCAATTAGGCGCATAGTGAGAATATAATGTAATGCCATGAGTTTAGCAAAAATACACACCTTAAACAGTACCAAAGTTTGCGATTTTGAGTTGTACAAGTAAAGCAATTTCAATTTCAAGCTGCAACACTTCATCAAATTGAAATTTTAGTTGCTCTATTTCAGAAATTTCTGTGGCTTAGCCGAGCAATAGTGAAAACATAATGCCATACCATAAGTTTAGCTAAGACGTACACCTTAAGCAGTGCCTACGTATGCGGTTGAGTAATAAAAGTACACGATTTCAATTTCGTGCTGCAACATTTTTTCTACTTTAACTTTCAGTTTCTAAATTTCATAAATTTCTATGCTTGGCCTGAGCTAAAGCCTTTGAAAAGGATAAAAAGCGAAGAAATAATAATGGCATAAAAACATTGAGGACGGAATATAAAAAACCGAATGAAAAGAAGTTTAGGGCGATTATGAAAACCAGACGTCTTATACAAATTAGTTGAATGAATGGTAAAGTTCTGGGCAGTGAAATATCTAAAATTTTCATGTTAACACTCTTTTTCAGGTAAGCTCAAAATATATGTAAAAAATTCCTAGTTTCTTACATAAAAATGTTTTCTTTCATAAAACTTAAAATAAAAACTAATTTTTCTATCCTCCAAAAACATTATTTTTTTTATTTAAACAATTTATTTTTATACCCTGAACAAGGTGTATACGTCTGAGTGTCTGTTATACGCGAACTAGTCCTGTAGTTGTTGAGATATCGATCTGGAATTTTGTAGCCGTACTTTTTTCATCAAGAAGCTGGTCATTTGTCGGAATGGCCGAAATGGGACTAATATAGCATATAGCTGTCATACAAACTGAACGCTCGAAATAAAGTGGTTGTATGGAAAACTTTTTTATTTGACGAAATATCTTTACGAAATTTGGCATGGATTATTGTTCAAGGCAAAACTACAATCTTTGAATAAATTACTCAGATCGGACAATTATAGCATATAGCTGGCATACAAACTGAACAGTCTGAATCAAGTGCTTGTATGACAATATTTTTAATTTGACGAAATATTTTAACGAATTTTGGCAGGAGTTATTGCCTAAGCCATTGATGCAATCTCCGAAGAAATGGTTGAGATCAGATCACCTATAGCATATGGCTGCCATACAAACTGCACGACGAAATCAAATAAACTTTGCTTCTATCTTCAATCGCATGACGAAAAATAATTATATTTCCGACAATGAGTAAAAATTTTATGATTAATTTCCAATATTTATTTGACATATTATGAGTAAAGAAAAGCAGACGCGTGCATTCAAATGGGACAAGCAATTAATTCTGGAAACAAGCTAACAGCCCGCACAAGAAATCATTATTGTTTGTATTATTTCGTGGTACATATTCTTTGTGAAACAACAAAAAAAAAAAAAGAAAAAAAAAACAAAACAAAAAAAAGACAATACAAGTATAAGTCAAAAATGCGCTAGAAGTGAACGAGACAAATACGACAAAAGCTTACAGCGCCACCAGCTGCGCCAAAGAGATTAATAGCGCGCTCAGCAAATACACAGCAATGAAGGAAAATGCTAAACAAATCGCAAAATAGAAATAAACTAAAATTTAAATGAAAAATGAAATATGGCGCACTTGCGAACAGCGAATTTGGTAATTTCACTTGGCGATATTGACTCATTGGCATGCGTTTATCCGCGCACAAACTCACGCATACCCAGATAGTATGTAAATATGCGCATACAAATAAATAGTATTAAGTAGTGTACAACAACAACCAGCATTAAGAAGTGTACGCCGGCAGAAGACAACAATGAACAGCAGTCAAATGACGCGAACGATTATCTGTGAAAACTTAATTTGAGCGCACGAAATTGATTTGCACAAACGGGCCATTGATAAATGAGTCGAAGTGCTATGAAATTATTGCAGTGCATTAAGCAAATGCGTCACTTGGGTATTTAGTCGGTGCAGAGAGCGCCATTAAGCGGTGTGAGGGGGGTGCCTGGTCGACCCTCATTAGTTGGGGGGCAAAGAAATAGTAGTGAGTAATTATGGGCAGTCATAAACAAAATTTAGTACGGCAGGAGAGGAGTTGAGAGGTTAGGCGAGTGGTGGAGAGGATGAGCGAGTGCTAGAGCGGCATAAGGTGAAAGCCACAAACTGCCGACTCAATTCCGCAGCCGGATATAATTGCTGGTATATGTTTAAAAAAAAAAAAAAAAAAAAAAAAAAAAAAAAAAAAAAAAAAAAAAAAAAAAAAAAAAAAAAAAAAAAAAAAAAAAAAAAAACATTACAAATGTTAACCAATAGAGCAATACGAAGCTGTAATACACTCCACTACAACTTTTTTCATAAAAAAATTAATAAAAACGATTTTTAACTTGATTTTAAACGTTCAGTTTGTATGGAAGCTATATGCTATAGTGGTACGATCTGAACCAGATATTGGAAGATAAAAGCCTTGACTACGCAATTCATATATATGAGAAAGAGAGATATCTTATTAAATGAAAAAGTTCCCCATACAAGCACTCAATTCCGAGCGTTCAGTTTGTATGGCAGCTATATGGTGTAGTAATCTGATTTTAAGCATTTCTTCGGAGATAAAAGCCTTGCCTAAGAAAATAAGCTGTGCGAAGTTTCGTAGAGATATTTCAACAAATGAAAACGTTCTCTGTACAAAGTTTTGATTCCGAGTTTTCAGTTTGTATGACAGCTTTATACCGTAGTGGTTCAATATCAACGATTACGACAAATGAAATGCGTCTAGGGGAGAAAAGAAAGTGTGCAAAATTTCAGATCAGTATCTGAAGGGATAGGTCGCGTATATACAGGCAAAGCTCACCTTAACTCATCACACAGGTCATTCATATATTAGCCCAATAATTAAAATATGCTGTTCAGGGTATACAATTTTTTATTGAGCTGTAATAAGTGCGTGTTATTTTAGGCATTCAATACCGAATTTTTTTTTTAACGCCCAAAATTATCACAGCTGTGCGCGCCACGTCGCTACTCGTGTTGACTGCTATTGACTCATGTCATTTAGAAGCTCGTAAATAAATCACGAAACTGTAATGTATGAAGTTTTTTTTAGGTATTTATTATTATTATTGTTTTTGTTGTTGTTGTTTCCAGTGTTTGCTATTGTTTGCTTGTTAAGTATGACCTTTGCGCTTGTCACTTGAACTGAACTGTGTGCGTAAGTACAGCTTTAATTATGAAAGAGAAACAATTGTAGCCACACACACATACACATGCACATAGCTGGCATAGTGCCGAGTACATAATGATACATACGAATATAAATGTATATATAAATGTATATATTACATAAATACGAGCATGTATTCACTGTACACAATTCAATCATTAGTGGCTCAGCGTGATTGCAGCTTACGCTCCACATGTGTGTGTGTGTGTGCCCACTTATGTATGTATATGTGTGAGTTTTCAAAGCATTATATAAACAAAAAGCAATTAGCGTCACTTTACTTGCAGTTCCAAATACATGTACGTGTAAATACTAAATATGTTAGTATACTTAACAGCACTTTGGCAGTGAATAAGAAATTTATGATATTTATGAGTGGAGTGTTTATTGAGAAAGTCTTGTTTTATAGCATACACATATTTAGGATTTGCTTAATAGTGCATTTAGTTTTAATATTTTGCTAAATCAATTAGTTTAATTAACTCATTATATAAATTTATTACGTATGTAGGCGTACGTATGTAGGCGTAAAATAAATTTTTTTCATTAGAAAAAACTTAAAATACATTATAACTGCATTTTTGTGTGTTTATCTTCTGAATTTTTAATGCACGGTGCACCATCCTGAACTTTGGTATATTAAAATATAATAAACTCTAAATTTAATAGCCATTTGGTGGGTTTCACATATTTTGAAACCCACAATTCAATATATTAGCTGATCAAAATTGACTCGGACTGAACTTCATGATTAAATGGCTTCTCTAAAAAAAACGGAACTAATGTTCACAAACACAAAATATTCATCACAAGAACTTGATTTTGATGATGAAGATATAGTGAGTGGTCCGCTATCAGCGGTTCCGACAAATGAGGAGCTCTTTTGGAAGAAAGAACGTATGCAAAATCTTAAATGGATATCTCACAAACAGTGAAAATGCTAAAGGAACAAGGCTTGAAAATCATCGTTTTGGCTTTAAAGAGATAACAGAATATATTAGATAGTAGAATAAATAGAATAACTTAACACATTTTGGTCGATATTTCAGGTAAGACACATGTCACTGCTAGAGTAGAGGCTGCAAAAGAGTTTATAGGCAATGTATCTGAGTAAAGGACCAAACTGGTATATGACTTATATCCTACCAGATTAACATCACCTAGCTGAGAACCAAATATTCCTCAAAAGCATCATTAAGGATGACAAGTCGTGGATTTGTGAATAAGACAACGTAACGACCAAGAATTTTGAGAATGGCACTCAAAATTGGCTGAAGGTACTGAAGGTCAGGCTTACAGGCTAGAGGCTAGAGGCTTATAAGGAAGTGCATGGAAAATTGCTGCCGGGAGAACCAATTTTGTAAAATGCGAATTTTTGTGTTGTATTTTACTATTAATAGAGTATTTTGTTAATTTACATACTCATTATTACTAAAAGTTTGCGTTAGGTGGCGCTCCCCACTTTTCATACAAAAATATTATTCTTTAGTGAATAAAGTCGAGCGAACTATCTTTAAAATACTTAATATGAGTAACGAAGGAAAAGCTTTCCAGCCTTAATTTAAAATGTAGGAGTATATGAAAAGCTTTATACAAGCTCAACTAAGTTCTTTTGAGGCTAACAAAATTTATTAGTGTAAAAAACTGTTATTATATAAAAAATAGAAGTTCACGCTTTCTGAAAGCTTTACTTCAAATAAAGCTCTTGAAAATATTTGAAAGCTTTAACTTTAAAAAAATTTTACCTACAAAATTTCAGGTAATATAATACTAAAAAAGCTCAATAAAAGCTATATTAATAAAGTTCTTAAAAAGCTATTTAGAAAGCTCATCAACCGGGTTTCATAATGTTTTGAAGAAATTATATTTACATGCGTATAAAACTTTCCCCTAAAAAGCTTTTTTACAGACAAAAAATTGTTTTGCAAAAATTGGACAAGAATAGGATATACATATGTATGTATGTATGTAAAATAAAAAAAAAAGGTAGACAAAAACTTTACTTGGCATAAAGTTTTTAAAATGCTCAGCACTAATGTACATTTTAAAAAGTATCCAAAGTTTATTTCGATGAAAGCTTTACTTGAAATAAAGCTTTTAAAACTTTAGTCTTTTTAAAAAGTTTACATATTTCAAGATTTTTGAAATTAACTTCTATAAAAGCTTTCATAAAAAGCTTTTCAAAAACTTGATTATTAAGAAAATATAAATATAATAAAAGCTCGAAGAAAGCTCTAGCTGGATTAAAGCTTTAAGAAAGATCTGGTTCTAATATACAGTTTGACAAAATTATTTAAATTTAAATGCTTTGTAAAAGCTCCTTTCAAAAGTAGTAATCAAAGTGTACCAATAATGTCATTGGTTAAAACTTTCAAAAAACTTCTAAAAGCTTTAGATTTAAGTTAATGTAAGTGTAATTAAAAAAGCTCGAAGAAAGCTCTATTTTTCAATTTCTCAGTTCAAGATTTAAAATTTTGATTGTCTTGCACTTTCTTCTCCTTTCAAAGATTGTGAGTAAAATGGGGGCACATTATAAGAAAGTTCAAAATAGCTCAAAATTTGGAATTTCATTAGTTCAAACTTCAAAAAAGCTTTACGTTTAGGAAAATATGAAATATTTGAAAAAGCTCGACACACTCTAATTTGTTTAAAGCTTTAAGAAAGATCTGCGGTAATACACATTTGAGAAAATTTAAAAAGTTCAAAACTCATTCATTGCAAATGTTACGCTCTCAACTAGATTACGAAAGCTTTAAGGATCTTTCATTTATTTCTTGTACTAAATTTTGATCAAAAAGTGATAGCAAAATAAATATTTTCTAAACTAGCTTTCTCCGATTACTATAAAAACAATATGTCAAATTGAACGTAATAAAAGTCAATGCTCCGAAAGTTATGCTACAAAATGCTGCACGCTGAACCTTTGTTCCAGCTTCAGTAGTATTCACATTAACAGCTTTCAATGTTCGTTTAAACTGGAACTACTAAAGTTTTTGCTTGACGCTTTTTCAATAAAAAACGGTACCCAAACAAAATCCAACAGAAATTAAGTTGCATAATAATTTCGCAAAATGTCCTTTGCAGCTTCCGGGAAAATGGGAAATTAAATCCGTTCGCCTTGCAACGGCAAGTTTTGCGATAAATATGTACTTAGTCATTGCGAAAGCGACTAATAATATTTTAATATTGCAGAAAGCACTTACAAGCGCAACAAATATGCACGAACAGTTTGGGCACAGCGAGAGCAGGGTGAGCGCGAGAGCAAGAGACCGGCGGAAAGGAATAGTGTAAGCTCCGAGCAAGCGTTGAAGACTGATATGCTAATGCAGATAAATATTTTGTAATGTACACTTGAAGCTTTTAAATCAACATTGCTGGAGCGCGGCAAGGCAGCGGCAGCTGGCGGCAGTGGTGATGCTGCTAGGTGACCTACAACAAATAGGCCACAACACAAGCGCCTGCAGGTCGAGCGACTGACTACGTTGGTTGAAGAAAGCGAAAGTTAGTGAATTCTCGAAAATATGCCATGGCGAATGCACTTGGGAAATTGAAATGTTAATGGAAATGGAAGATAAAGTGACCTGCAGGTAGCAGCTGAGCTGCCGAAGCGGCTAGAGGTCGAGCAAATAAGGAAGGGTGCGAGTGAGACTTGAACTGATTTCAGGTGGCACCTATTCCAGGTTGATCGGCAGCTGGTCGTCTGGCAGCTGTAGTGGGCGACAGACACAAGTGTGTAAATAGCTACGAGTAATTCAATTGCCAGCAGCAAAATATAAAAACAACAAGTGCATTGTTTAAAGTGGATTATCTCATTGCCACTGAGCAAAGAGTCGACGGTTTGAGTGGGTGGGGTTCGCTGTAGTTTCAATGGCAGCTTTTATATGCCACTTTGCATATTCAAGTACATCTATCTTCATGTCTGTCATCAGAATGGCATTAATTTGCTGCCATCACCAACCCCTCTCACACTTGAAATGATAGTGCTTCCTTTGGGGAGATTATTATCTGTCGCTTTGATTTGCTTTCTTTCACTGGGGTAATTTCAAGCATGCATCGGGCTAATTCAAGAGCAACTTCATTAAAAATATAGTTTTGTACATTTGTATGTGTGCGTGGATGTGCATTTGTGTATGTGAGCATATGCTCCTAATGGTCATTGGCAGATAAGAGATTTTATCTTTTTCTTGATATTTGGCATTTAATTCGAGATTTTGAATGACTGATGCATTTCTCCGAAAGGTTATCACATATACATATAAATAAATGAATATGAGGTACTGCACGTATGGAAATCAAAGCGAAGAGTGCTAAAACAGCTCATAAGATAAACTTTTTACTGAAACATATTAGGTTGGTCCAAAAAAGAACTTTAAATAGAAAAAAACCGCATTTAATTTAAGATCATTTTTTTTAAAACATATTTGGGTGATTAAAACGCACTTTTAAAAAAAAAACAAAAAAATTTGTAAAATGTATGTACAGCCATGGTCACGCAAATAGCACACTTACTCGTAAGAAGCAATAAGCGTTTCTGCAATTGACAATTTTTATTTTTAACATTAAAAAGGGCTTAAAATGCGATTACTTATTTATTAATATACCCATTTAAGTAAAAAAAGCAAATAGAAATTCACGAATAATTAGTATTAATTGAAAAACTTGAACTCCCTCTAAAATGGATTGGTCACTCAAATAGCACATTTTTTAGAAAGTGAAAATTTGTTTGCAAAAAAATTATAAGGAGTTAATTTTTATTACTAATTAAGGTTGTCTATTATAAAGTGATTTAATTCGAGTGGAAATGGGCCGTGGTAAGCACTGTAGTGCTGAAAAAAAGACGCATTATGCACAATATGAAAAAATCTGGGAAAACTGTTCAGAAATTGCTGTTTTATTGAATTGTTTCCGGAAAATGGTTTATAGTGGTGTTCAACTCATAAAAGCTAACGAGATCTATTTGACCAAAAACAAAAAAAAACTAAACCACCGCGAACAACAACAATTACTGAAGATAGAGCCATAGTCTGGAGAAGTAAGGCCGACCCTTTTAAGTCTTCATGACAAATAATACAGGAAATCAATGAAGAATATGGATTAAATACATCGCGGAAGGCTATTGGAAGACGTTTTATGAGGTACAACTTTTTGGCTGCCAGAGTAAAAAAAAAAAAAAAAAAACACTTCTGTCAAAACGGCACATCCAAAATCGGCTACATTTCGCGAAAACACATAGGGATAAGGACCTTATTTTTGGGAAAAATGTACTAAAAACAGATGAAACCAAAATTAATAGAATGGTCCTGATAGGAAAAGTAATGCTCATCGTCCTAAAGGTCAATCGTTGAATTCCAGGTGCACAAAACGGATGATAAAATACGCAGGCGGAAATATAATGATATGGTACCTTTTCCTGGCATGACGTGGGCCCAATATATCCCATTTAGGCGAAAATGGATCGGTACAAATATTTAGACATATTAAGGAATGAAATGAAATCATTTTCTTTCAATTGCATGCTTCTTCGCTGTACTTTTGTGCAGGATAACGACAGTAAGCACACAGCCAGAATCACAAAGCATTGACTTAAGAAAGAAACGGATAATTGTTTTGGATTAGCCAGCTCTAAACCCTGGCCTTAATCCAATAAAAAACTTATGTAACGATGTTAACCTTAAAATTGCTACTAAGAATTATACAAATTTTGAGGATTTTTTGGAAGGTATTAAGGAATCTTGGTACTTCATCCCAAAGAAGATATGCGAGAAGCTTGTAGAAAATAGGATATGCGGATGTGATGCCATAATTGAAAATCTGGAATATAGAACCAAGTATTAGCAACGTAAGCATATTATGGCACCAAATCGTTGATTAAATTTCACTGATTTCACATGAATTTTGCAAGTATGGTAAAACGTGCTATTTGGGTGACCAAGGCATTTTAGAGGGTGTTCAAGTTTTTCAAATAATACTAATAATTTGTGAATTGCTATTTGGCTTTTTTTACTTAAATGGATAAATTAATAAACAAGTAATCATATTTTAAGCTTTGTTTACTCTTTTAAAGATCTTTGTCAATTGTATTAGCGCTTATTGCTTCCTATAACTAAGTGTGCTATTTGCGTGACCACGGCTGTATGTATGTAAATAAAAAAGTACATTTTCAAAATATACTAAATTATTTTTTAATTATTCAACTTTTTTTAATTGTTTCAAAATTTTTTTTTTTAAATTTCGTTTTCAAAATTTTTCAATGTTTTTTTTCAAAACTTTTTCAAAAATTTTATTTTTTAACTTATTAAAGTATACTTGTATTTATAAATATTGTCATTTTGCAACATAGGAAATTTTTACTGTTACACAAGTGGAATTTTTTCCCAGTTTTAAATATGTACTTATGTAAGAACCTTTTGACCTTGACCTTTTGACAAAAACTTGAAAAAATGTATAAAAAAAAAAAAAAGATGTATAAAAACATACACAAGGCACGAATGTATGTGTGTATATTAAACATATTTCACTAAAAGAACGCCTGAAAGTATGCTTCGAAGTAACATTTCGAATAGCTAAAGCAGCTTGTAAAACATTGGAAAATTTACAATATTTTATACCGAATATTTGGAGTAAAAAGTTAAACATATCTCATCAAAAGGTAAATCGCCTAAAAGTACGCCTTGCGCCAAATATATTTATACAAACATTAAGCATATTCTAACATTTCATATACAGTTTTAGGCTAAAATATTTAAAAAATCTCACCTCTAAAACAAAAGCGCAATTGTTGTTTTTGTTGCTTTTTATTTTATTTTAATAATACAGCTAAACATAAAGAAGTATGAAATATTTTTAAACTTGATTCAAGGCAAAAAATGAAAATGTATGTGCTTAGCGCCAAAAGGTATACCTCAAAAGTTAAAATTTCTAATGATTTAACTAATTTATTTTAGCTCAAACAGAAATATAATAATAATTTATAAATTAATTTAAGCAAAAAAAACTTTAGTACCAGGCAAAGCGCCTAAAACTATATCAAAAACATGACTTTTATGTATTTAGCGCCTAAAGGTATACCTTAAATTTGCAAAATTCAAATTTATAACTGTTAACTAATTTATATTTACACAAAGAAAAATATGAAAACAAAGTATGCTTTAATTGACGTAAAAAGAAACTTCAGTTCCAGGATTTGGCAAAGAGCCTAAAAATTTAGCAGAAAGTAAAATTTCCAACAGTTAAATTGGCATGTGTAAGAAAAACATTCCCATTTTCTCAATTTTCTAATTTCAGAATTAATTATAAAACAAGCAAAGTAAACTAAACTAAAATAAAAAATGTCAAACTCAGAACGCCTAAAAGTATAGCACGAAGTAAAAATTTTAAATAATAAAATTAATTTGTCGCTTAATCCGTTTAATATTAAAATAAAATTTATGGTATATGATATATGGTATATTAAACGGCGCAACACCTAAAAGTATGCTTCAATGAAATTTTAAAAATTAATAAGCACATTTTTTAGGCGCAGTATGAAAATATTCGCTTTGATTTTGCAGTTTTTAAAACATAAATTGTGTGTAAAAAATTAAAGAACGTATGAAAATCAATTGAATTTATTATATACATGCAAATACATGCAACGATTTATTTAAACTTCATGCTTTTTGATGCACGCAGTCACGCTATGCTGAAGAAACATCTGCTGTTAATTCGAGCTTTATTTCAAATGAAAAATCGCCTTATATACGTATGTATAACTGGTTAATATTTTTTTATTAAGTGTAATAGAAAATTGTGTACTTACTAGTACTATTTGTGGTGGTAGTTATGAAACTATTTTGCTGAAACTTACCTGAAAAGAGAGAGAAGAGAAGAGATAATGAGTTTCAATATATAAAGATACAATATTTTTTATATACATAATAAAAAGAGTATATTAAGAAAGAAAATGATTAAAAAAATGTAATAAAATAAATACATATATAAATATATAAATTAGCGTGACAAGCTGAGTTGATTTAGCCACGTCCATCTGTCTGTATATATGCAAGTTATTTGCTCAATATTTCAGATATGAATCTGAAATTTTGCACACACTTTTTGCTTCACAAGCAGCTGCTCATTTGTTGAAAACGCAGATATCGGCTTACTTTAACATATAGCTGTCATACAAACTGTACGCTCGGGATCAAGTGTTTGCATGGAAAACTTTTTTATTTTACGAGATATATTCACAAAATTTGGCTTGAATTTACGTCAACGGGAAAACTATAATATCTGAAGAAATTTTTCAGATCGAACCACTATAGAATATAGCTGTCTTATAAACTGAACGTTGAAAATCGAGCCCTTTTAAGGAAAACTTTTTTATTTGACGAGACATCATAACGAAATTCGGCATCAAATACTGTTAAAGGCTATGCTACAATATCTAAAAAAAAGATATTTCAAATCGAGCGACCATAGCATATAGTTGCCATACAAAGTGATTGATCAAAATCAAGTGCTTATATGGAAAACCTTTTTATTTTTTGAGTTATCTTCACAAAATTTGGCTTGAATTATTGTCAACGGGAAGGCTATAATGTCTGAAGAAATTTTTCAGATCGAACCACTATAGAATATAGCTGTCATACTATACAAACTGAACGATCAAAATAAAGCTTTTCTATAGAAATTATTTTATTTGTGTTAATCGTTTTTTTTATTGTTTTCATTACAAAGAAAATACATTTTAAGAAAAAAAAAATAGCATTAAAAATACATTATTTTAATAGCATGCGCCTGAAGGTATGCTGCGCAACACAAGGTAACACAACTAAAAGCAGGAAAAAATTTATTTTCACAACTCAATTTTCTAATGTTTCCAACACTTCAACTCAAGTGTGCAACGAATCATGGAGCGCCTGCTCTATTTGTGCGCAACTGCCGCATATATGTATGCTTGTATGTGTGTGTGTGAATTGCGCCTACAATTGCATGTGTTTACTCGGCCGCTGCTGTGGCACACTTGACCCAATTGCCAACGAAGTAAGCGCGTGGGCATAGATGAGAGTATAATGTGTGCACGGAAAAGCGGGAAATTCTAGAATGAAAGAAGACAGCCTTGCCACAACGTGTGTCTAAAGTAGGAGGCGCTTCCATTACAGAGCTGCCACGCGACAGACAGCTAAGCTGCAATGATTGCAATAACTGCTTGCACACAAACGCTCATACAAACACATGCATATACGACATATGCGCATCCAGATTGCTGGTTGTTGTTGTTGTGCAAGTACACATTAGCGCTGAAATGGCAGTGGGTGGAGTTGCTGTCAAGTGCTTTTCACTCCACATATTTGTCATTACGAACGGATTCATCTTCATCGGGTGCGCCGCGTAGCGACACCGCGCTGGATGAGAAGCTGTATGTGTGTGTTTGTGTGCGTGAATATCAAAAGAGTTGTAAAGATATCAAACTTCCTGCATAAGCTTCAGATGCATTCCTGCATTAAGCAGCAAAACTCAACGACACACATATACACTTATACATGTGGCATAAGTAGCATATATGCATATGTGCGTATGTGGTGGAGGAGGTCATATGCCAAGCGTCAAGGAAATCACCTAATCTCTGTAATCGGCTTTTTTCTATTTTCAAGTACATTAAATCCGAGTCACCAGCTGTTGACAGCTGGCGTTTCATTCAAATTGCATTGCATAGCGCAGCGCAAAAGACTTCAAAGTATTGAGTAGCGAAAAAAATTGCCAGCATTGTGCCAAATAGTGTAGTTTGATCGCCTTTATATAGGCAGGCATTCAGAAAACGTATTTGTAGACTGTATAGTTGACCTTCGGTAGTCTCTTAAAGGTTTAAATTGTGTTAATTGCCTTATCAAGCATACGCTCAAGCACGCGCGAACAAGTTTCGAGCTTAACAACAGTAGCGCTGTTCTCAAATAATTTAATAATTAGCGTGTAAATACGTTTAAGTAGAGAAAATCCAATAATTAGCATTATTTTTAGAGCTGAAGCATAGTAACAAGCAGCAAGATTTAGTGTTAATTTGTAATTTGAGCAAATTTCATGCCCTGAAGCTTGTTTTCAAGTCAAGTAGTCTTTCAAGCAACAAAAAGTTACTATATTTTGAAAAATTTAAGAGTTTAATAGTTTTAAATGGAGATAAACCGAAACTAGCAAATTTTTTATAGTTCAAGCGTGGTATCAAGCAAAGAAGATTGAGTATTAATTTGTTACATTTGAAATTAACACTAAAAATAGCAGAAAATCGTAAAATAAAATTGTATACGCAGATTGTAATCATTCAAGCATGCTTTCAAGCAACAAAACATCACTTAATCTTGCAAAAATTGACAAAGAAAAATAGTCGAAGCAGCTTTTTAAATTCAAGCATGCGTTTCAGCATTCAAGCAAAGAAAGTTTACCTAATTTTGCAAAATTTTGGAATTGTATACCCGAAAAGTATGCATAAAAATTAATGAAGTATAGCGCAGCAAGTTTCGAGCATTATAAAGTACCATATGAAGATTTTTATTATGCAAGCATGCTTTCAAACAGCAAAATGCAACTTAATCCGGCAAAAATTGATACTAAGTTAATTTGGCGTAACAGAAAATCGCAAAGCAAAGTAGTCGGCGCAGCTTTCTATAATTCAAGCATGCGTTCAATCATTCATGCAAACACATTTTATCTAATTTTGCAAAATTTTAGATTTTATACCCGAAAATTATGCACAAATCTCAAATTAAATACTGAAATAATATTTGAAGTATTTTACAGTCAAGCATAAACAAGCATATCACAAACCAGCTTGTTTAAGCTCTCAGAAAATTTTACTAAATACATTAGAAATTGAAGTGATTATACATAAATATTTTACCTTTAATTACATAAAACCAGTGTTCAAGCATAGCGCCTGCAGTTCAAGCATTTGACAAAATGTACTAAAAATACTCTAAATAATCCCACCGAGCATATTTGTGGTTGCAAATCTTTCGAAGGCTTATTGCATTATCAATGATTTGAAATTAGTGTTCAAGCATAGCACTTGCAGCTCTCGGTGCGAAAAAATACACAAAACGTTTGAGTTGAAGAATTTTAGAGTAATTTTAAGTACATTCAATCTTTTCAAATCAGCGTACAAGCATAGCGCTTGCTATTCAAGCATTTGTAAAAACGCACAGAAATTCTCCAAATTATTCCACCGTGCACATCTGTTGTTGCAAAATACTTTTTTTCTGCTTTAAATAAGCACTAAAGCTTTTAAGCTTCCATTTTTTGTCCCTTTAAGCTTGTAGAACGCTTTGACCTTTTTTGTGGCTTGCGCTAGTTTGTTATGCATTTTTAGGCTCTTCAAACCCACGAAACCCTACAACACATACAACAACATACGTGTTGAATGTAAGTATGAAAGATCAAGCCGTTTTTCGAAAGCTCTCAAAGGCCGCTTCCAGTCACTACTTCAGCAGGGCACTACAACGCTAATGAGTTTCAACACCTAGCGAGTTAAAGGGCAAATATAAATGCTTGTGCATATGTATCACACATGAGCTATGAAATAAGTATATACAAATGCATACATATAACACTTATGCCGAAAGCTCATAAGCTGCGGTTAGCCGCCTGCTTTAATCCAACATAAAATATGCACATGAACTTTCTTTACAAATGCTACACTTCAATTCCTTTTTTTTTTTGGCGCACACATTTAATTTAAGTTTTTATTTAACTTAGAGAGTGTTGGCAAAGATAAATATAATTTTCTTCAGCTGTTGTAAGAATGTGAAAGCTTTTTCTGTTTTGTCTCTCTTAAACAAAAGTAAAATTTTCACCCTTTACATCTATTTAAACATACCGCCCCCCCTTCACCAACCACTTCGTCACCTTCATAAGTGAAAAGTTTTAAGAAAGTATGGAGGCATAAGTACTTTTTAAGGTTATTTGGGGGTAAGCTTTCGCTGCTCGCACATCTATGTATACATTGTATGTGTACTTTTGTTCGTTTTTAAGTTTTTGTAGCACTTTTTAATTTAATTTTTTATTGCAAGCATCTCAAATATGCCCGTTAATTCATCACTTTGATGCCGCAAATGTCTTTTGCAACACTGGCA
Organism: Bactrocera latifrons; assembly: GCF_001853355.1. Lineage (NCBI taxonomy): Eukaryota > Metazoa > Arthropoda > Insecta > Diptera > Tephritidae > Bactrocera > Bactrocera latifrons. The sequence goes on along the minus strand of NW_017537044.1, from coordinate 156,904 downwards.
ATGATTTACGGCGTTAAGTGAAACGTTTTTTTTCTCGGGGACAAAGTGTTGGAAATAAGAAAGTTGCATGCGAAGCTAGGCAGCTGTGGCGCTAAAAAATACTTGAGAGCGCTCAAAGCAGCTAGCATATTACAAAAAAAAAAACAGCTGAAAAAATTAAAACTGAACAATAAATGCAACTCTTGCCTACTTTTGGGTGCAAAGATAATTTTTTTTTTTCTAACTAATTCTGAGAAGGCGCGAGAATGCATAAATAATTCAAATATTAATGGATGAAATGGAAGTTTTCGAATAATTAAGTGCATGACGTACTAAAAAAATACGCATACATACATAAATATAAGCAWGTATTTACATCTACTTTAGTCTCCATTTGCAACTTGCGTTTTTTTCGGATTCTTTTTTGCAGAATCGCCATCAGGACCTACGAAAAAAAGTGACTGGCGACGAGGCAGATTTTTGTGATAAAAATTTATCTTTTCATCATTTTTTAATTTCTGTTTAATTTAATTTTTTTTATTTTAATTTTTTAAATCTAATTTTAGTTTTAACCTGTCTCTTATACACATCTAGATGTGTATAAGAGACAGATTTTAAAACTAACGAAAATGAACGAAAGACGAATCAAAACTTAGGAAAAATGTGGATTTTTTTTTTTTTTTTTTTGTGAAAAATGTACACCTTGGAATGGCGTAAAAAGCGATTCTGATATGACAAATATATCATAAAAATTTCAAACCAATCGAGAACCAACTATTTTAGAGAAATCTTCCGCACCGCTGAGGGAATTTAGTTAGATTGCAGGGATCACAACAAGGCCCTACCCTTAACATCATTGGAAAAGTGGATGTGACGGAATGCAGAGCGTGTAGTGTGATAACCTTTGCCAATGCCTTTAGCCGGATGAGACGGGACTTATTCTACGACTTCTAAAGCTTCAACTTAAGAAAAATTGAGCAGCTCGGATTGAAAAAAATGAGGGTTTAACAAATTAAAATAAAAAGAAAATAAAAAATTAAATATGA
>NW_017537044.1:140323-153819 GCF_001853355.1 Bactrocera latifrons | reverse complement strand
CTTCTTTAAGGAAAAATATAGTAGAAATTATATAAAATAATAAAATTTCAGAAAAACTTAGTTTATAGAACAATTTAAAAAAAATCATTGTATTCGTAATATTTTACAGCACAGCTGTTCATGTTCATATATAAACCATGCCCACGGTTTTTTAAACACTTGATGCCTACATTTAGGCGCTTTCGTATAAATAGCTTGAGTATAGAATAGTTCTCAAAGTCAGAATATATTTACTAAGAACAAAGATATAATATTTGTATAAAACCTTATATCAACATACAAGAAAATATGCCGACATAAAATGTTGCATACATTCAGGCGGGTTTACATGAGTAGGCGTGAAATTTATACTGCTAAACTAGTTTGACGGGTCGAGTAGGAAAATATTTAAATAAAAGAAGAAATCTAAATACTACAGATACATTGTAGATAATCGAATTGAATATAAAATATGTAGTATACATTTCGGCGTGCCGAAACCATAAATAATAATTTCGAAGTGAAAGAGGGAAAGAAGATATATTTACTTAATTGTAGTGCCTAGATGAATAATAGAGAACGAAACTTGCTTAAGGGCTACAACGGCTTGAGAATTGAAAAAACACATTTCAAATATGCAAATTTTTAATCAATGAAGCACTATAATTGCCTACATTTAGGCGCTCTGCAAGCCGGAACTTGTTAAATAATTGATTTTAAAGTATCTCTAATTTAATTTTAGGGGATTATTAACTAGAATTATTATTAAAACACATTATTGCCTACATTTAGGCGCGCTAAAGGAAATCACGAATACTCAAAAAAATTAACTATCAAATATTCCGGAAATATATATAATAATGTACATACATACAAGTAAATAATTGACTTTTTAATTTGGGGTGAGTATTAATTACAATTATTACTCACTGGCAATAAAAAATATTACATATTGCCTACATTTAGGCGCGCCGAAGGAAATTTCGCGAAAATGCAAAACATTATTCTATCCTGCTCTTTGCTATAAAAGTGTATTAAAAATAATAATAATTTGCTTGCAATAGAACAAATGAAATATTGCCTACATTTGGGCGCGCTGAAGGAAATACGGCGAAAGTGTAAAAAACATCAGAATCAGCGAAGTTCAATTCAGATTTAGGGAATTTCTAGAGTTTTCTTCATTCCTTCAGTATTGGGCGCATTGAAGGAAATATCGCGAAAATGTAAAAAAGTTGTTCTGCGAAGAAGAAAAACGCTTTTGAGAATTTATACAGATTTCTTCATTTCTTTAGTATGACTGTAAAGCAATTTCTATTGTACTAATTAATGATATATTAAACTAAAGGCTTTGCGGCACCATCACTTTTTCCCGAACTCGAATTACCATAATTTACAAAAAAAAAAAAAACTTCCAGTTAGAGAGGCTTTACGGTATTTCAGAAAATTTGTATGAAGTTTGACTTCTATAACCAAATCTAGAGCTAACGTAACGGAAAACTTCGAGTCGAAAAGAGTCATAGAAGTTCAACTCTATATTAATTTTTTGCGCTATTTTATTAATTTATTTTAAAACAAAATTTCACCATTATCGACCCACTGTACGTCATACCTAAATGCAAATCACTTATTAATTCGACACCTTTTGTTGTCTAGGAACCTCAAGTTGCCACTTCACTGCCTTTGTGATGAAATTGTCGCCTTGAAAAAAGTACGCACAAACACATGCAACTACTTTAGCGCGCTGCATTTTACAGTGAAATGTCTGACAGCGCAATAATCATGCTTTGATCTGAAGAAATTTAAATAGAACCACTAAATTCGTAAGCGTCAAATAAAATAATGAAAATGAAAAATTGCAGCAACGCTCAAGGCGAAGACAGCAAGCTAAGTAAATTGCAGGCTAGAAGTGTTGAAAGGAGAGAGAAAAAGGAGGAAAGGAGGGAAAACACAATTGCGGCTAAATTCCTGACGCTCAAACCGAGACCGAATTACCAAAAAAAAAACAAAAAAAAAAACCATTTGCTTAGACACCCGCACACAGACACACAAGAACAAGAACATAGAACGCATACGCACGCATCCGTGTTAGCGCCTCGAAGATCATCTCAAGCGCCAGTCATCAGCAGTTGTGCAATTTAATGAGTTTTTTAATTGAATTCGCCGCTGCGAACACAAAAAGAATCGCTTCAACATCACAGCGCCTCAAGCACGCCGCGCGCACTGCGTACAGAATGAGCACAACGCTTACGCCGTAAAGGCGGTGCAATGAGCACTGAAATGCAGCAACAGACGCCGAAGTTGTGAAAGAATTAATAAAATATTATTCAAGTCATATGCATAGCACTTTGCAGCAGCGGCTTCTCTGCAATGGAGCACTAAAACAATTGTGGGCTGCCGCTGCGGTTCGCGCTTAGATTACAGGCGTTGGCACTTCAAACGCGCTTTGAAAAACATCCTTGCTCCTTGCTATGTGTGTGCGTGTGTGATCGTATGCGTTAGGAATTTTGGTAACACTAGCGGATTTTTTAAAATGCAACCATGCGTTTAATGAGGCTTCTGTTGGCTAAAGCTCGCTTTAAAATCGCGGTTGCAAAAGCTGGTGCGCTTTTAGGTGGTGTTAAAAGAGTGATGGCTAGAAGTTGCGTTATGGAAATGTGCTTTCTTGAATCGTTTATAATGAACAGCAAACGTGCTTATATAGGCGATAACTTATGAAGCTGAATTTGACAGAGAGTGGCGAAACGAACACACAACTGATAGCAAATTTGTTGTAAATACTCTTCCTGGTTTAGAATTTAACTGGTTAACTTTGTTGAATTGAAAATGGTACTGAAGTGCATAAAAAAGCTTAACAGTGTTATCGTTGAAAACAATATGCTACAAACATGGTTCTTTTGGGCATAGGGGCATCAATGGAAATTAACTAGCCGATCTCCTGGCGATAGAACCTGCGGCAACCAATTCGTTAGAGCCTTTATACTTTACGAGAGGTGCTATAAAAAGGGGAAAGCGACAGTAAACAAGTAAGGAAGGGCTAAGTTCGGGTGTCACCGAACATTTTATACTCTCGCATGATAAAGTGATAATCGAGATTTCAGGCGTGGTTGTGAACCGATTTCACCCATATTTGGTACATGTCATCAGGGTGTTAAGAAAATATTATATACCGAATTTCATTGAAATCGGTTGAGTACTTCCTGAGATATGGTTTTTGGTCCATAAGTGGGCGACGCCACGCCCATTTCAATTTAAAAAAAAAAAAACCTGGATGCACCTTCCTTCTGACATTTCTTCCGTAAAATTTAGTGTTTCTGACGTTTTATGTTAATCGGTTAACGCACTTTTAGTGATTTTCAACATAACCTTTATATGGGAGGTGGGCGTGGTTATTATCCGATTTCTTCCATTTTTGAACTGTATATGGAAATGCCTAAAAGAAACGACTCTATACAGTTTGGTTGACACTGGCAAGAAGAGCCTCTGCTTCGACAAACGAGACTGTTTCTGAGAGAGTTCGTACTACACGTTTCGAGCAACTAATCGCTCTTCCCAGCAACAAATTAAGATAAAAAATTTTTTTGGCATTTATTTTTTGAGGTTCATCTTTTTAAGTTCAAGTTTCGAAGACTCGTTCGAACATTTCGACTGGTTTTGCTCCCTGGTTTCGCGGCCCACAAAAACGTGAAATTATTTGCTCACCGAAGTGTTCTCTCAATAAATTCATTGATTGAGGCGCTGTGTGAGAAGTGGCGCCGTTCTGGTTGAAAGGGAATGTCACCGAGATCATGAGCTTCGATATCAGGTATCAAGTACTCTGTTATCTTGAAATATCTTCGCTATAGCGCCACCTATCGGAATTTTTATACTCTCGCAACAAAGTTGCTAAGGAGAGTATTATACATAGTTTTGTTTACATAACGGTTGTTTGTAAGTCCTAAAACTAAAAGAGTTAGATATAGGGTTATATATACCAAAATGATCAGGGTGACGAGTAGAGTTGAAATCCGGATGTCTGTCCGTCCGTCCGTCTGTCCGTCCGTCCGTGCAAGCTGTAACTTGAGTAAGAATTGAGATATCATGATGGAACTTAGTACACGTATTTTTTGGCTCCATTAGAAGGTTAAGTTCGAAGAGGGGCAAAATCGGCCCACTGCCACGCCCACAAAATGGCGAGAACCGAAAACTTATAAAGTGTCATAACTAAGCCATAAATAAAGATATTAAAATGAAATTTGGCACAAAGGATCGCATTAGCGAGGGGCATATTTGAACGTAATTTTTTTTTGGAAAAGTGGGCGTGCCCCCGCCCCCTACTAAGTTTTTTGTACATATCTCGGAAACTACTAYAGCTATGTCAACCAAACTGTATAGAGTCGTTTCCTTCAGGCATTTCCATATACAGTTCAAAAATTGAAGAATTCGGATAATAACCACGCCCACCTCCCATACAAGTTGTTTTGTTCAGAATATTTACAACCGTTTAGATAAAGCGGCGTCTTTCAAATGTGATCGTCAACGAATGATAAAAAAACAGCTTTTGAAATGCAGCGCCATCTAACGGAGCTTTTCTGTAATGTGATTATAAATTTTTCAAAAATATTACAATTCAATAAAATATACTTTCTTTCACTTAGCAATTCCAAGTGAGTAATTGTAGTGTTTTATTAACAAAACTATAGCACACAGTGTTTAAAATCATATAAAAGTTTTAAAATGTGAAAATATAAAACCCGTTATGTAAGCGCCGAATATACGAAATTAAGCCACAACGAAGACGAATGAACTCTTTTGAACCTTTCACTGCAAATTTGTGCCACACATTTACATATTGCCGTCCTCGAATAAAGCAAACAACAAAAGCAACACAGCGACTGCACAAAAACAACAACAATGCAACAACTTTTACTCCACTAAAGTAACGTCAAAAAGCAAATAAACGCATAAAGCTAAAGCGCCGAGGAAGCTGAAGCAGACGAAGCGAACGAAGTAAAGGCAACAACAAACAAATGTGTATGCGCACATAAGTCACCGACAACGACGTTGAAGCAAAAGCAGTGGAAGAAGTCACTTTGGCAGCTGGTGGCAAAATTGTACATTTAATTGCCACAAATCTTCCGGCTTCTGTTTGTTTGACTTTTTGCGCGCGGCAAGGCAATAATATTATTGCAATATATGCAATAGGAGCAAAAATCAACAACAACAACAATAAAAGCAGCAGTGACTACAACAACAATAGGAAAACCACCGTGGTAACGGCAAAAATGATAACAACAACAAAAGTGAAAACAACAACAAAAACCAACAACAACAACAACAACAATAATAATAATAAATCAGCCAAGGAGCGACAAACGAACAAACTGCCCGTACATGCCCCTTCAATCCCGTTGTTTATTTTGGCCTGTTGCACGCGTACGCAGATTATGCAACAAGCGCGCCAACGACGCCAGCAAAAACAGGAGCGCAAAGCTGAAGGAAATTCGCAACTGATAAACATTTACATGCAACGACAGGCGTATATATAGTTATTTCTGGTTGTAGTAATAGTTGTTGTTGTTGCTGTAGCAAAAAGAGTTGCGGCTCCATTTTCACTTTTATCTTGGCCATGCAGCGACATGTTGCAAGCCAGCCACCAGACGTGTGTTAACAGGTAAAAACGCTGTTTTCTGCTGCTGCCATGTCACACTCCCCCCAACCCACGCGCCACAAACATTTTCCACGCGTTGCAGTTGCGTTTTTCACATACATACGTCAGTTGTTCGTTGTTGCTCGGGTGTGTGTGTGTGTGTGGCAGCAGTAGCAGTTTGTTTTTCCCTCCCCTAACAAACTGCCGCGTGAAAAACCTGCTCCAATTTGTTGTTGGCAATTAAGCGCATGTGTTGCAAGATGCACATACACATACGCATATGCTGTGGTACAAGTTTGTCCACCGCTGCAGGCCAAAGCGAAAAATGCAAATGTCGCAACAACTCCATACTTTTACGTGTTGCCTGCCACATGCCACATTGTTCACCCCACTTTCGCCGTCTTTCGCTTAATTTTCCGGTATTTTTCTTTATAATACTGTTTAATGTGTAGCTGTGTATGGATGTGTTATATACTTTTCGATACTTTCCGTTACATCGATGGCGGGCATTGAACGCGTTTACACGCTTTCGCGCTCAAGCTGCACATGTTGGTGCCACCACTTCAATGAGCTGGCGTAATAAAGTTGATTGGAAACCGTGAGTGATGTTGGATTGTTGGCGGAAGCGATTTTTGTATTGAAAATAATGTTATTGGATGGGTTGTTCAGTAAATTAAGAAAAATAAATAAAATAAAATAAAATCAAATAAAGTGTAAAAAATGTTGCAAGTATGCATAAATGAGACAGTTTTGCAGATATCGATTTGCTATTTGACACACGTTCTTTTCTCCTTAAGAGCTTGCTATTTCACAATTTGTTGTCGTTATTGAAGCACTATAGCATATAGCTGTCATACAAACTGAACGCTCGGAATCAAGTGCTTGTATGAAAAACTTTTTTATTTGACGAGATATCTGCAGGAAATTTTGCCTATATCACATCCAAATTAACGCTACAATCTCGAAACAAGTTGCTGAGAATGACAGTTCGTTCGCCGTGCATGGTTTTCTCCAGTATAATTTCTGCAGATCTGCTAATGGCATAGACCGACTGCAGCTTGAAAACCTGGCCACTGACAGTTTGACTTGGTTTAACTATAACAGGTCCAATGCCATCTGCCGTTTTCGAGCAGTCTGTATACCACCATTGTGTTTTGCTCCTTCGAAGTTACGCTTCAAAGATGAAGACCTCCCATACACTTTTGCAGCCCAGTGAGACTTAGAATCCCCTTTTCATAAATATATTTTCTTGGTAATATCGGCTGCACACCATTGAATTGTAACCACAGGAACATATTCCTCAAGGGTGGAGTTCTCCCATACACTTTTGCAGCCCAGTGAGACTTTGCATAGTACAATTTCTTGCTACTTTTGTCTTGCGGAAAGAGTGAGTATACTCGTCTCTCTGTTTCTAAGCGCTTATTAGCCAGTTCTTACTATGGCATTTTGCAAAAAAAATTTTGAATCATTTTGTGTACATTTTTGCTCTATTCAATTCAAATATTTTGACCACATGTGATACAGGTTCAACTCATTTCAGTTTTTCCTTATGAAAGTCATTACCATTGTCCAATTTACTTTTTAGTTGGCTCTAGATACCGCATCAGTCAAAGAGGAATAATAAATTCTCATTTATTTGTAAGCCGACATATAAAGGATTCCTCGATTCACTATAAGATCTCCTTCATTGCATCAGAGCTGTGATGCGTGTTACTTTAGTGACAGGAAAAGTGCTATACTAAACTAGTGAAGGATCACGACAGTTTAGCGGTCACGTCATGAGATCAAACATCCATTTTAGGTCCAGACTTGTGGAATATCAGCTTCGACGCTATACTAAAACTCCAAATGACAGAAGAATTGTTCTTGATTGACAATTGCAGCAGTAATTACAGCACGAAACTTGACGCACACAACCTTCAGTTCGCTACGGAAAAAATAGAGCTACTTCTGCTAACTAATAAGCACATATCCGACGAAATTAGCATAAAAACGACCAGATGCATTCCTAGGACACAAAAACCAGTAAACTACTCAGGCGTAATCTGGACCTCTACTTGGTACAAATTCAGCACGCTACAAGAAAGGCAGCGAAAAACACCTCCCATCTTAACAGAATAATGGCCAATATAGTATTATATGGAGCTGAGATCCGGACAGGCCTGCTTAAGAAAAGAAAAACCGAGGTAAGGTAGTGGCCAGAGAGCACCGCAATATACAACGCAACGCTCAGAGTTGCATCGGCCTACCGAACAGCGTCAGGTGATGCAATATTAGTTATAAGCGGTAATGCCCCAATTGATCTTCTTGCATACGATAGGAAAGGGAGCTAAAGAAGACAATAACAAGAGCGCTATAGAACAAATAAAGAAAGATAAATTAATAACATGGCAACGATGAGGGGAGAATGAGAGTCGAGGCAGATGAACGGTCATACTAATAAAAGATGTAAACTTATGGGTAAATCGTAAATTTGGAGTTTTTCACAACTCAGCTATTACAAGGATAATTTAAAAAGTACCTCCAAAGAATGGGAAAAGTTGAAGAGCCGTCATGCTTATACAATGACGTGTCAGAAGTAGAGGCTGAAGACTCATGAATACATTTGAATGTGTACGATGGCATCGAAGACCTGGTTGGCCCAATAAAAACGGACAATTTAATCAAAGTCTTCCTGGAGAGTGATTATCCAGAAATTCGCAGCAGTTAGGCAAATATAAATCTTTCAACGAGAAAAATGGAAAGCCTCCCCCTGAAGTAATGCAAATGTGGTTCCAGGGAGGGCAACGGTTCCTTAGAGAGGGAGGAGGAGGGATTACTAGTGACCATACCGTCGCTGTGACGACAGCATTGATGATGCGGAAGGTATTTTTCACCCATTCAGCCAAAAAAAAAATATCACCTTCCAAACCGAACACACCTCGGTCTTCAAATAAATGACTTCTCATTTGAGAGGGAATCCAAAATCCTTTATATCTGCATTTTATATAGAAGTCTGATAGTATTTATTGCATTAAGTAAATCATATTCGTAATATGATTTATATTTTTTTTTCCTATAAAAAAATACAAAGAAATTATTTTTAAAAATATATCTACATGCCCTCGCCACACGTGCCAAATGAAATTTTTACGCTTATCTGCATAATTTGAGTAAAAAGCGAAATGAAATCAATCAATTTACATAGTTCTAGCGCTTTTTATAGCAACGCACACGCATTTCAGTGCGATAAAAATAAATTTATGAATAAATTCGTGAAATAATTCCTGCCACGGAAATAATGCGTTGAAGAGCGAAATTGCGCTGACTCACGCCGAAGGGTGAAAAAATAAATAAAAATACACTAAATTGATTTTCAATAGCGCACATAATTGAATATATAACATTTGCAAGCATAACAAAATTATTGGAAAAAATTAACAAAAATATATTGAAAAAAAAAAAAGTATTGAAAAGTGCAAATACTGAAAAAAGCAAACTGCAAATAAAATAATATTGCACAATGGGGAAAAACAGAATTGACCTCGCGCCTGCAATTAAAGTGTTTTTCGCGCGACTGCAAAAACCGCCTGTGGATTCAGCACCCAAGCGTTGGAAAAGCAAATATGAAAGCGATGGCCGCAAGAGACAGCGACGGCGATCGTGTGAGAGCGCGACAAACGCGTACGGATGGCGCGCGCGTTATGCGGTTGGTGAGTTGTTTTGCTAGCGCACACCGGCGTGCTGGCAGCGCGCGTTTGCCCATGTACGTTTGCGCCTACGCAAATGCAATGTGTAAACCGTTACGTGTGCTGCTGGCATTGACCTCTTGTGTCCGATGAGATTTCGCGCTTTGGAAAAATAAATTTTCCGGCGGCGCGTCAATGACAGTCACGCAGCTGACTTGCATCCACAGCGTTGTTGTGTATTTGGTGTAGTAGTAGTAGTAGTTGTTGTTGTTATTTGCCAGACCAGTATTTCGTGGCTGGCGCTTTCAATTAATGACAAACAGCAGATTAAGCGGTCAAAGTCAATGTGCAGGCGGCAATGAAAGCAACGGTGTGGGTTATAGCTGAGTTTTTGGGTGCCAAAAGTGTGCTATTTTTGTTATTGTAATTTACAGTTACGCGTTTTTAGCGCTCAAGTAGCGTCAATATTTTTGTAATAACACAGCGCGCATTTAAAAAGCGTACCAGCTGGAGTTTTACAGCTACAACAAGTTTTTGTTGCCATTTTTGTCGGCACTGGCACACTGTTGTATGCGCGCTGACAAGCTGGCATGACGCTGCTGCTGCAACATTTCGCAGATTTTCAATTTCAACGCCACTTTTCTTTTACACTTTTTATAATCGATGATTGTTAGTGGTTGCTGTTGTTGCTTTTGGCACGCAGCAAATTATTTTGCAAATATGTGGACACAGTTGCGAATTGATTTGAGGCGGAAGCAGAAGGCACACAGACGCCAAAGGCGCGCATACAGGCAGCATGCGCAGAAAAAATATTTAAAAAAAGCATAAACATATTGCAAACTCAAATCGATTTCAATTTTACGCGAATCTATGCATTTTAATTATTGTCAGTTCCGTCTTAGATTTCCTTTCGTGTCATACTTAAATATTTTCATTTTCGCTTAATCCAAAAAAAAAAAAATTTTTCTGAAAAAAAAAAAAAATGTTTGAAGCCTCAGCAAATATGTATGTGTATTAAATTCCATATATATATGTATATATGCATGATTGTCAATATCAATATATCTAGTGTATACATAGATATGTATGTATGTATATTTTTTTTGGTTGTCAAAATTTCGTTTATTGCTCCGCCGTTTTTGAGCTATTTTGACAGATCTCAGTGCTGCCAGCAAACAGCAAAATAAACTCGTCAAGCATGTGTATTTTTACAGCTGTAAATTGACAAACAGCAACAACTACAAAAACCAACAACAACAACAATGAATAACAACTCAAAATACTTTAGCACAGTATATGAAGAAATTTCAATTGAATTGTTGTTGCCACAAAATATTTGCCGTGTAGCAGAGAGAGAAAAGTTGAATGAAGAAAATTTCGATTTTACCCAGCAAAATAAGTTTCGGCAACAAAGGTTAAAAAAAAAAATAGTTACACGAAAATTTACAAAAAAAAAAAATAAAGTAAAATAAATAAAATAAAAAAATAAAGATTTTAAAAAACTTCTTTATTCCAAAAACAATTTAAAACAAATTAAAAAATAATCGAAAATATTATTTTCCTAAACAATAAATTAACACAATTTGTAACCAAAACTGAAAAAAATTTCAAAAACAACTTTACAAAAAAAAAAAAAAAAATTAAAAAGTGAAGAAAGAAAGTGAAAAAAATGGACAAAAATCCAACTAAAATTTGGAAAATGGTTTTCTTCTCAAAAAATATTTTTGCTCAAAAAACAAAAGAACATTTTTTAAACGAACTTTCTCTAAAAAAATTTCTAAATCAATTTTATTAAAAAAACAAAAAACATCAAAAACACTTTTCACCCTTTTCACAAAAAAAAAGAAGGAAATTCAGAAACATTTTAGAAAAAAAACCTTTCAAAAAAAAATTTTTTTTTCAAAAAGACTCCACAAAAAAAAAAAATTTCCATGTTTTTTAAAGGAAATTTTTCAAACAAAGAAACATTTTTTCTAGAAAGAAGAAACCAAAATACAAACAAAAAAAATTTTTGAAATATGTTTTCCAAAATCAACGTTTTTTATAAAAAAATAGACCAAAATTTTTATTTAACAAATTTCACAAATATATTAAAATACCTGCTTTCGGATTTCCAAAAAATAAGTTTCAGGAACAAGTTTTTCCAAAAAAATCAAAAATAATAACGAAATAAATAAAATAAAAAAATGTAAAGAACATCTTTTTCCAAAGACAAAGGTTTCTAAAAAAGGACAACAATTTTTTTTCAAAACTAACATACAAAAAGATATATTAAAAATACTTTTAAGGAACGTTTTCCAAAAAATTACAAAAACAAATTTTTCAAAAACAAATCAAAAAACAAACTTTTTAAAAATAACTTAAAAAAAGGAAAATCAAAAACATCCTAGAAAAAAACAACAACTTTTTCCCAAATATTTTTTTTCAAAACCAAATTTTTTCAACAAAAAAAAAATTAAAAGTTTTTTTTTAATAAAAATTAGTGAAACACACATGAACAAACCCAGAATTTGAAAATTTCAAAATGTTTCATATTGAACATTTTGAAAATTTTGATTTATGAAACTTAAATTTTAACAAAAAAATGTGAACCTTGACAAGAATATTTTCAAATTTCAGTTTTCAAAGAAAATAAGAAATTTTTCCGAAAATGAATGTTAAAAGCTCATTAACATAAAAGTTCATTAGCATGAAAGTCCATTTGTATGAAAGCTCTGCAGCAGTAAAGCTCACTACCATGAAAGCTTTGTCTTAAAAGCGTTCTTTATATAATTTGTGTTCAGAATATCTGTAAAAAACAGATTTGCTTCAGTGCAATAATTTAAAAGCTTCAAAGCTTCACTGTTACTAGAAATAATAATATTTTCAGACTTTCAGTATCGATAACGAAAGTTAGAACCAGAAATTGACGCAATATGTTTGCTTTATTGACACAAAAAAAAAAAAAACGCATTTTAAAGGATATTAGTGGTATTTAGTTTTATACCCGTTATAATTTTCACAAAAAAGTGCTAAAGTTGTATTTAAAAACTGCCTAACTTCGCGAAAAAATTTAAATCGCTTTGATTAGTGAAACATTTCAGAAAAATTCACGTTTTATAAAAGATTAATTAAAAAACGTTTAAATCTTGGGAACTTTCAAGCTTTTGCATTTTCAGAATTGATATTTCTAGTGTTTGGGAATCTATGTAATTGAACTTCATACAAATGCATAGATACAATGAAATTAAAAATTCATTTTCTAGAAAGAAGAAACTACTATAAGCCGATTATTACCGAAAATTAAAAAGCTCAAAAGATTTTTTTAGATGTACAGAACTTTTTAACGCATGAAGGTCATATCTTTAGTCTACATATTCAATAACTTTGATACTAACTTATTTTGATTACCAATATTTCGAGGCGAAAATTCAGGTATAAAAGCTCACAAAAGCTTACATTTCTATTTTTCAAATTCTAGGTCAACCCACTACTCCTCTTTCATATCCATAATATTTTAATACGTAAAATATTACCCTACATTATTTGCTACCGTCAGCATCCAACTTCCGCTACATATTTTAAACCCACACTCCAACAACATCTTTTTGTGCATTTCAAAAATGCGCCTCGTTTGACTCCATATTTCCGCAGCATATTTGTCAGATGAGCATTTAATTGCAAATCCATATCCATATTTCAATTGCACACGACGACATAAGGAAGCCGACAAGGCGACGTTGCACAATGCGAGGAGCGATACAGGGAAGGAGAGTTAGCTCCGGGCGGCAGTTGGTGAAAATTGCATACCGCAGCATATTTGCGCGAATAATAAAGACGGCCGACTGCGAACGCATCCAATATGAATATCGCATGCGACATAAATCAATGTGACATTTATGGTTGGCTGCAGAAGGCTTACCACCATTAGAGAGGCACCACCACCTGCACTTGCACCATTTAAAATGGCAGCTGTGGCAGTGAGGTTGTGCAATATAATGTGCGAAGATGAGTACAACGCTGGCGAGGGGAGGTAAAGGTGGATAAGGAGGGAAGGATAGGAAAGTGAGAGCGATAAAAAGAAAACGTGTGAGGGATAAAAAGGAGAAGAGAATTGGAATTAGAGGTGATTTAGTAAAGTGAATGTAGAGGTAAATTGGAAATCGCTTGTTGTAAAAGCTTGTATAGGAATATCATTCTCAAATAAAATTAATTGAACATTTTTGAAGAAAATATACATAGGA
>NW_017537044.1:120359-131163 GCF_001853355.1 Bactrocera latifrons | reverse complement strand
CAGCTTTAGCTCTAACTTTAAGTAAATAGGAACAAAATATATAAATACTAGTATGTGCCTTTTAAGTGAAAAATATAAAAATAATTACAAAAAAAAATATAAAAAATTTAAAAAATTTCGTACCCTCTACTATATTTTAGCATAGCTTCACAACGACATACTTTCTCTACTCTACTGTCTACAGACAACTCTCTACTCACAAAAACGAATTTTCCGAATTAAACTTCTGTTTTAACTCGTCTTAAACACCATTACGATATTTAGGATTTAACACATTTCACAAACTCAGAGTTTACTAAACCATACTTCTCTCATAACTCGCCTCAAACCCCATTTTGACCTTTAGTATCGAACATTACTCAAAAAACGGAGTTTACTAAATCAAATTTCTCTCTTAACTCGGCTTAAGCACCATGTTGGTGTTTAGCATTAAACTTTTCTAAACCACACAATTTCCCAAAACAATACTTTTTCTTAACTCGCCACAACAACACCACTTATTAGATCCAACACATCTTTCTTGTAATATTTTTCTATATGATATTCAAATTTTATCAGACTGTTGGTGAGATAAAATTTTGATGAGGTAAAAGCGATGAGCTCAGTAATAATATATGCTGCTCCAGTATGGATATAGGCACTAGATATAAAAGTCTATGCCAGACCAAAAAATGCGGTACATAAACTCACAGCAATAAAAGTGACAAGTGTTTTCCGAACTATATCCAAAGAAGTAGCCGAAGTACGAGCTAGTATGCCGTCCATAAAATTCCAGAGGACGACGAATTCACGAGATTATATGAGCTATAACCGCCAAGTACAGAAATCATAAACAGTAAAGACATAGAAGATCAAACTTATATAGCAACAACGTTGGCAATCCTGAAATAAAGGACGGTGGGCCCACCTACTAATACCTGACATTCATACGTGAATAACTGACAACATGGGATCCTGAATTTCCACCTGACCCAAATATTAAGCGGGTATGGGTGCACCAGAGGCTATATATAAAAATTTCAAAATGACGTCAGTCCGTATTGTTCGATGTGTACGGATTCAGTGGAAGTCTATGAACACGTATTTTTCCATTGTCATCGGCTTCTAAACATAAATCAAAAATTTAGAAACTATCAGTCCTTTCATAAGTAGAAAACTGTCCGCTAAGCGGTAACTTCCATCACGACTAAATTAAGACAGTTACAGCAGAGTAGGCCTTGCTGCAGATGAAACGAAAAATTCCCACAAAGAAAAACCCCTTATCTGATGGTTCCATGGGAGAGTCTTGAGTTGCGAGTAGGTTAGCGAATTAAAGTTCTGCACTCCGGCTTTGCATGCTTCTCCCTACTATAAAAAAAAAAAGACAAATCTTAAACACGAACAATCGACGTTGCTATGAAAAATTAGATTATGAGAACGCTAAGCTATATACTATATAGTATATTGTCTATGAAAATACAAACTTGAGCAAGACATATTTATCATGTTTGCTTGAAAAAAAAAAAAAATAAACGCTGATCATATGATCCCTTGAAACAATTAGAATTATCACAGGAAAATAACTCATTCAAGCATTATACATATACATCTGTATGCATGTAAATGTCTGGTGTGAAATATGAGTTTTTCCAGCAATGAAAATAAAATAACAGTGCATAATTTTCCAAGCTGTCAGCCATACTACAACATAATTTTGAAATTTACGCCTTTTCGCTGTAAGAAAAATTACAAATTTCCATTTTTATGGAGACGAGCAGAATTGTCTGCGCATAACTTTACAAACATATGCATATATGTACATATGATAGCTATGTAGGTTTGAATGTATGTATATATAATATATATATATTTGCATATGTATTTATTTATGTGTATATACATGTATGAGGGCAACCAAGCATATTAAATGGTCGTTAAAATAAGTGAAAATGTAAGCGTAGAAAAATACTAAAATTTTTTACAGCTATGGAGAATAAGTAAGAAAGCAATTTTAAACATTTTGAAAGCTAAAAATGTATAAAAAAAATTTTAATTGAATGATCGGCATTTTTGGAAAATTGAAGCTGGATTGCAAATTTTAAACTTGCTAATGAAAATGAAGTGGACTAAACTAAAATTAAAAACTAAAATATAAAAAATATAGCTTGTGAAATTATATTTATATAATGAATTGCCATATAATTTGTATGACAAATATTTATAAAAAAAATTATAAACATATTGTTTTTAATTACTTAATTTAATAATTAATGACATTCCACCGTATTTAGATAATTTTTGCTTAAGCATCTGCTTCGAAATGTATCAAAATATACAATTGAAAGCAAAATCAAATTTAAATACTCAAAACGCTGCTAGAACAAATTTTCAGCACATTTAGCTGACTGTGGCATGCCACAAAAAATTACTCGTTAATACACGAGCACAGCGTTGAAACTGTGTACTTGACTGTTGAAGATTATTCATTGAAAATTTCGCCGAGCGTTGCCACAGACAGCGAAGGTGAATTGAGGCAGGCGCTGCGACGCTGGCGTTGCGGCTGCAGCTCGGCAACGTTTTGACTACGCTGCAAATGCAATGCTGTCTGGTGGCTGGTGCAGCGATTGGCCGTGAATCAGTTATGACGTGCAAATTTGTGAAAAAATAATACAAGAGCGAAGTGAGTGGCAAAAATAAAGAAGAAAAATTGCACGAAAATAATACAGCGAAAATCAAAAAAGCGAAAATGCATGCTTGGCTGGTGTGTAATAAGACTTTCGGCTGCTTGTATGAGTAATAATTGTTTATTTGCTGAGGTTGCTCAGGCACACACGAAATATTGGTACTTAGTATATATGTATGTACATACTCTATATTGTGTGACAGTGCATAGTATTTTGCTGCCAAATTCAAGCTACTTTTTCCCCAATATTTATGTATATGAAATTTCTGAAGCGCTTTTAGGACGGTAAAGCAATTTAACTGTAGTGCGTTGGTTTGAAAATAAATTGAAAAAAAAAACCAAATAGGAACTTTTAATTGCATTTTTTAAAAAATCGGGATCCCGAAATTTATATTTGCATTTCGGGTTTGGATTTCGGGATTAGAGAATTTTAGAAATATAAACAAAAAATTATTTAGCATAAAAACTTGGCTTTTTACATGAATGTATTTTTTTGTGACTTTTCTGTATTTCAAAGCAACTTTCTTCGACAGTTTATTTAAAGCTTCCATTCCATATATTATATAAAATTTCTGAAGCGCTTTTAGGACGGTAGAGCAACTTAAATATAGTGCGATGATTTAAATTGAAAATAAAGCAAACACGAACATTTATTTTCATATCGAAAAACGTCGGGATCCCGAAATATATGTATATTTGGTTTTCGGGATTAGAACATTTTAGAAATATATATAAAAAGTGAAACGACAGCTAGGTGTTACACATTAATGCTTTTTTGTGGTTTTTTAGTACTTTGTTATCATATTCAAGGAACGGCTTTCGACAATTATTGAAGAATTTGACACTAATACCAGGATCTTAATTAAAAATAACACGAAAATACTGGATTATGTGATTGAGAATTTCGGCAACTTATATACAAATTTAATCTAAAAAATATGCTTCTTGATTTCATGTCTCGAAATTTTATAAACTCTTTCATAAAGCTTGTGTTCCCAAAATTGTATTACTTTTTTATTTGTAGAAAACTGGTTGTCAGACATGATCCTAAATGACATAACTGGGGATGCTGAATTTTTTTTTTACTTTTTTATTAAAAAAAAAAAAATTGTCAGTAGTGATCCTGACTAAAAATCCCGAAATATAAATGGATTACAAAACTCGGGATCCCGAAATATTAAAACTTTTTTATTTTGTAACAAAAGATTGTCCAACATGATCCCGAATTACAAAACACGGGATCCCGGAATTTTAATCATTTTTTTCTTTTGCAAAATTTAATTACTCCAACTAACTACGTTCCTAAACATACACCTGTATACTGTAATTGCCGCACTTTGCTATGCGGCGAATATGTTGCCTGTGCGCTTGACTGAGATACAATTTCGGCTGCCCTGCCAACAGATGTGGAACACATGTGGAGGGCAAAAAAGAAATAATACACATGAGCATTTGCATTATCTAAAAAATAGAAATATTAAAAAAAAAAAACAATAAAAAAAATCTCCGCGCAAACGTTGGAAATGAAAATTTAACTTTCACTTAAAACATTTGCTTTTCCAACGAAAGTCCCACATACACACACATACACAAAGGCATGCGCCGCAATTGCTGATAGTTACCAGCCAGATTAGAGGCGAATCTGTTGGCAGAAAGCATGGAAATCATGGCAAACTGTCGGCGGGTGTTTGCTACCAGCACTTGGCAGGCCGGCAAACCAGTCAAACAGCCATTCAAACGGCCATTTAGACGGCAGGCAGGCAAGGCAGGCAAATTTTTGCGCAAGGAATCCATTAGAGCGAACCCGAAATGACTTTGGCTAAAAGTTTAATTGAATAACTTTTGTTGTAGTTTAATGTTGTTGATGATGATGTTGTTGCCAGCAGCCAGTGCATGTTGTTGCATGTGCCATGAATTGAGTTGTGGCGTGTATAGCAACAGCAATAACCACTGTAACGTTATGCTACTTTTAAATATTGTAGCAGCATGCCAGCTGCCAGCTGCTGCACGCCTCCAGCTCTGGTTGGCGCAACGGCAAGCGTGTAAGCTCGCTGGCAAACAGCAGCGTGGCAAGAATGTGCAATTAATTTTTCACTTGACTCGGCAATTAGGCATTCAGCGCTCCACGTCAGTCAGTGTCGCTAAAGTAATGAGAACTCGCCGCGATACGGTTCATTGGCTTGGCAGGGTGCTGACCTAGTCCTAGCTCACTATCTCTCTCTCCCTCTTATGTGTGTGTGTGTGTGTGGAGGGGCGTTTACTGGCGGAGTCTGCTTCGTAAGTGAAATTATTTTGCTGCCATTTCCGTTCGATAGACTTTGCATGTATGAATATTACAGTTGCCTGACAGTTGGCGCGTTGACGGAAGCGTGCCGCTGGCAACTAGTTTCAGCAGCATGTTGCAGCAACATTAGCGGTTTTTATGATACTTTTGAAAAGTTTGTTGCGCTGATGAAGTGAAGCATAAATTGTATGAAAATTGAAAGCAACTTAATGGAAGAAGACGTTATTTACTATTTTGTTTAATATTAACTCACTGATAATAAGAAAATATAATAAAATATTTAAGAAATGAAAACCACAACTTAATAGGTGAATTTCTCCTACCTTAAAAGGTTATAAACGGATGCTTATGTTGATTTTGATGGATCAGTTTGTATGACAGCTATATGCTATAGTAGTCCGATTTTAAACATTTGTTTGGATATTGTAGATTTGCTTTGAAAAATAATCTGTACCACATTTCGTGAAGATATCTTATCAAATAAAATACTTTTCCTTACAAGGACTTCATTTTGATGGGTCAGTTTGTATGGCAGCTATATGCTATAGCGCTGCAATCTGAACAAGTTTCTGGGAGATTATAACGCTGATTTGAGTTAACAAGTTAAGCCAAATTTCGTGAAGATATCTGGTCAAATAAACAAGTTTTCCATACTAGGCACTTATTTTAATGTCTCAGTTTGTATGGCAGCTATATGCTATAGTGCACCGATCTTACACATTTCTACGTAGATTGAAGCATTAATATGGATAGTAATCTACAAAAAATTTCGCGAAGATATCTTATCAAATAAAAAAGTTATCCATGCAATGACTTCATTTGGATCGGTTACTTTATAGGTTAGCTATGTGACATACTAGTCCGATCTGAGCAATTTGTTCACAGATTGTGGCTTTACCTCAGAAAATAATCAATGGCAAATTTCGTGCAAATACGAAATAAAAAAGTTTTCCATACAAGAACTCGACTCCGTTCGGTCACTGTAATGTGTTCCGGAAGTTTGCTTGACTTAACTCACATAGTTTGTAAACAACATAACTTGCGGGCGAAGTAACGCCCACTTTTCCAAATTCAATGAATTGTAAGCGATTTTATCAAATATATCATGCAGTTAAGTGCAACTGTCGCCCGCAAGATTTACAATCAGCAGCGCCTAATCGCTTTCATGCTTGTTTTTCCAGCATTTAGGCTCAGCTCCATTAAGCTGCTGTTGGCTAAATTGCAAAAACTAATCAAAATTTTCATTTATTCCCAAACGCACAACACAGCAATAACAACAACACACAACTCGGTTATTTCCGGTTTAGTTGGCAACTTTGCATACGGCCAGGCAGTAAATCTCTTAAGAAACTAAGTACCAAACGACAGCTGCCAATAATCACGCCATCACAAGTAAAGTCATTTATCCACACACACACGCATAGACGCACAGAGGTGAATACACACACACATATATATATATATATACAAAGTAATGACATGAAATATAGCAGTGTGAGCGGACAAAATATGTCGCCAACAGGAAAGTATCAAAGGCATTGCCAAAACGACAAGCAGCAAAAAGCTGTGAAAGTGGTGGTAAATGCAGACGAAGAAGCAGAAAACGCAGCTGGTGGTGGTTGGAAAGGTTGCTGGTTGGCTTGAAATGCAGCGACGACAATCCACGGCCTGTCCAAATTGCCTTACGCTTCAAGTCCGCCAAGTCCTTTAAGTTGTACGTGCATGCGGATGAGCTTTTAGCAAATACTAAAAGCCAGTTCACGCACACACATGCACATATGTATGTAAATATATACACCGTTATACGATTTGCTGCTTTGGCTTTCACCTAGCGGATGTAGTTGACGATTGCAGTATTAAATCTCGTAAATGCATCGCATGTGGCGCACGAATGCGTCAGGAGCGATGCCATTATAACGGTATCTATGAAATATTCAACGTATTGTTGGCACAAATGTCATTGCAGTGCGAAGGATAACCAACAAAAACAAGAGCAATAACGGCAACAACAGCAAGAAGAACAAGCGCAACAACAAAAACAACAAAACTTACAAGCAAACGCAGTGTGTGCAGAAAAGCAAGCGAGTGAGTAGAGCAATGAGTTTTTCGTGTTTGTGGATTCGAACAAGTCGGGCAGAGAGTGTTCGCAGCACTTTGTTGGTGGTAAGAAAACGGATTGTTGGAGAATGAGACTGTGATTAGCATGCATAAATCATTTACTGCGCATATAAGCTTATGTACATATATAAAATATATATGTATTTTTGTTTATATAGTATATGCACATATAAAATATATATTTTGGGTTAACTCTTAGAGTTATGTGGCAGTTAGTTGAAAGCACACAATATTAAAATATTAGAACTGCTTCAGCTCGACGGAAATTTATTTCATTTTTCACATAAAACAGTTACTCAAGCGCCATTTTGATTTCCTCTTCTGAATTGCTTATATAATATTTCAGTGTATTTAATTAAATTTGAAGACAGGCATGTTGTATATATATAGTTATAACTTTTTGACTTTTTATGCTCTTGCAACATATTGCTAGAGTATAATATTTTTTTTTTCACCTAACGGTTGTTTGTATCAAGTTACTAAATATATAATTGATCAGCATGACGAGAACAAACTCTATAAGTCACTCATAATACCCGTCCTGCTATATGGTGCAGAGGCTTGGACGATGACAACAACTGATGAGTCGACGTTGCGAGTTTTCGAGAGAAAAGTTCTGCGAAAGATTTATGGTCCTTTGCGCGTTGGCCACGGCGAATATCGCATTCGATGGAACGATGAGCTGTACGAGATATACGACGACATTGACATAGTTCAGCGAATTAAAAGACAGCGGCTACGCTGGCTAGGTCATGTTGTCCGGATGGACGTAAACGCTCCAGCTCTGAAAGTATTCGACGCAGTACCCGCCGGGGGAAAGCAGAGGAAGAGGAAGACCTCCACTCCGTTGGAAGGACCAAGTGGAGAAGGACCTGGCTTCACTTGGAATATCTAATTGGTGCCACGTAGCGAAAAAAAGAAACGACTGGCGCGCTGTTGTTAACTCGGCTATAATCGCGTAAGCGGTGTCTACRCCAATCAAGAAGAAGAGTGTCTGTCTGTCCATTCGCCAATCCGTCCGTCCGTGCAAGCTATAACTTGAGTAAAAACAAAGGTATCTTGATGACTTGGTACATATGTTTTTTGGCAAAAGAGTAAAGTGGAATCCGTATATTTGACGTAATCGGACCACTGCCATGCCCACAAAACGCCTTTAAGCGAAAATGAATAAAGTATCATAACAAATATAACTATATATAACTATAATTTGGCACAGGTGGGCCCAGCAGTAACAATTGGGAGCTGTGGGCTAAAAATTTTGATAAAGTGGGCGTGACCCAGCCTTCTAATTGGCTTAATATAATTATCTTTTCAACCCTTTAAGTTACAATAACAATATTTGCTCAGGTCAAATCACTTAAGCAACACTAGCGACACTGTAAAAATGGAAAAAAGAAATCGGAAGATAACCCGTCCACTTCCCATATAATGGTACTGTTAAAAAACTACTAAAAGCGCGATAAATCAATAACTAAATACGCCAGAGGCGTTAAATTTACCTCCGAGATGATATGAGCAGGCTTAAAAGGAGACGGGGTAAAAACTGGACTATGGAATCTCGGTATCCGTTCGACCGATTTCGACAAAATTTTGTACATGGCATTCCTCTTACATTCTCACGTCACATTGGGCAAATGAACGGAATCGGACAACAACCACGTCTACTTCCCATATAACACAATTTTAAATTCCATCTTATTCTCTCACTTTCCAGTACACAAATCAGAAAGCAATGGAAATATAACGAGCTAAAACTTTGCACCGATAATTCTTTTAAAATATGTCACCATGTGAGCAAATATTGTTCAAATCGATCCAACACTGTTCAAGCGCCTAAGTGCCGAATATTTGGACTTCAGTAGCTGTAGTTGACTTTTTACCGCAAATAACGGTAAATGTATGCGATATACAACACTTGATGCTCATTGAGAAGCCTCTCCTGACGATAGTAACTCTGTGTGCCAAAAATTGTTTGAATCGGGCCAATACTTCCCTGAGCCCCCATATACATAATATTAAGATTTTCGAACTTACGGGTGATTTTAAACTGAAAATATCGGCCAATATTTGAGATATCTCAATGAAAATTACAGAGCGTATTTTACTCATAACAGCGTATCTTTGTGCCTAAAACAGATAATTGTATTTGATATTTTGCGAAAACTTGCCCTAGACACCGTATAACTAAAAGCAGGATTTTCGATTATCCGCCTGACTTAACTCCTTATATATTAGTGACGGTATGTGAGGTACCATAGTGAAAGCCAGAGAGCATATTTTTAGTAGGTAGCATGTTAATAATATGTAGTTATGAAAAAAATATATAAAATTGGGTTAATACTACTCCTAACTCCTATCTGCTTAATATAAGGTTTTCCAACTCCCGCTTGGCTTTATAGCGTCAGTATTGGTCATTATGTAAGATAACTTTGCAAAATTAACTGAAAGCATTTGTATTTACTATAGTCCACTATCGAAAATATATTGTAAAATTGGTCTAAAAATTACTTCAGCTCTCATATAAAAGGTTTTTCGATAGGACACCACAAAAGTAGACTGATCGGGACAGCAAACGATGACATATTTTTCCCGCGCTTTTGATATTTTTCTTCAGTAATGGTTTGTCATCTCATCATGGAAAGATAAACGATCCAACAACGTGTCGCAATTATTAAAGTCGGAGTCAGTGGCCTCAATTTAAAAATACTGCATTTCGGTTAGTAATGAGTGACGCTTTCTACAACAACTCAATATATTCAAGTTAGCCGCTTCCATTGAATTTATGATTTAATATTGTATGAATGACAAATCAAATGTGTGTGTGAATATGATTTTAATATAATTTTCGCAGAAACATAAAGCAATACAAATAGGTCAGTCTAAGATCTATAATACCCAAAATCCATTCAAATATACAGAAATATACTTTTTTTATTATTGTTGTCATTCCTCTTCAGAATTATTTAATATTTAATACTTCTTATCTAAAGTAAAAAGTGGGATATGAAGGACAAATCTGCAGCTCTATCACAGATTTTCTTCACACACATTGATGTCTTTTGTTGTTATTGCAGCCGAATACTACTTTTACTATTTTTTAACACACATTTGCTTTTTTATAAGCTGTCAATAGTGCAACAGCTCGTTACAGCAATCAAACGCGTACACTTTCCCATACAACCACGCTTCAAACAGCACACACACATATATACAAACACACGCACACACACGTACACATAAATATTATTTCGCTCGCATTGTTAAAATGTTTGTACGCTAACTATGCTGCATAGACCCACCGACCTTCATTCTACTCATAAAATTACATTCTTCTTGGAAATATGTGACCCATAAACAACAACAAAGCGTATAACATGCGTTATGAGTTGCGCAATGATATATTGGTGTATTCAAAAGCTCTTGTTAGCGGTGAAATATAAGAAAGAAGAAGGTTGAAACCTAAATATTTCAAGAAATGTAAAAAATTGCTGAAAATTTGATTTCAATGGTATAATAAATAACTTTGATTGTGTCGAGAAACTGTTGTATATTTGGTTGAATGGCAGCAGAGACAGTCAAATAAATGGAGGAAAGGTGGGAGTTGCAAAATTGGGAAAACTAATGGAATGGAGACAAAGCGTGGCTTCAAAATTATATTTTGTTAGTAATAAATATGAAATAATTTTTTATTAACCAGAAAGATAGAAAGAAAATTTTTAAAATAATAAAAGAAATTAAAA
>NW_017537044.1:117755-119324 GCF_001853355.1 Bactrocera latifrons | reverse complement strand
TACTGCTAAAAAAATTAATAGAAAACTTAAAAATGAAATATTTATATTTTAATGAACATGTTATATTCTAACATTTTTGTTTCATTAAAATGTAATTTTTTTTAATTTGATACAGTTAAAATTGTATTTTTAAAAGTAATAATTTTTTTTATCGTTCAAAATCCAAAATTGGATTTCTGTTTATTAATAAGTGTGCAGTTTAGGCATTACATAAAAAAAAAAATATTTTGTGATTTTTTAAAATTTACATAAGGATTTAAAAAATGTCAAAAATAATAACTGTAAATTTTAACAAAAAAAAAATTTCAAAACTCTTAAAAAACACGTAAATTGTTAATAACAGTATTTACGTTTGTTCAGTGAGCACACAAAAAAAAAAGTTGTTAAATCACACAACCCACAACCCACAGTCCAGCAAAATATGCTCTGTTTAAAATGAATAGTTCATAACGAAAAGAAACACCGAAAATACCGTTACATAATTCAATGCATTCGGCAGAATGCTGTATGAATTTTTAAACAATACCGCCACTGCCATAGTTCAAGCATAGCCTTTATATACGACCACAATCATTTTGACTCAATGTGAAAAATTCACAAGCAGCAGTGCAGGAGAGTGGAGGAGTGGTGAGCGGAGTTACGCGCTACAAGCAACTTTTGATCCGCTTTTAAATTCCATGACTGTGAAAATCATAAAATTTAAACAGTTTCCGCCTTTGCCTGGTCGGTCAGCCAGCAAACAACGGCCCAGCAAATAAACAAGCGCTAGCCACAAGCAAGCGGCAGCAGCGGTGGCCTGGCGGCGGAAACGGAAGGGAGACATGGCAAACGGAAGTGTTTGGTGAGAAGATTAAAATTTGAGCACTGAAGGAGACAAAAGCCGATCACGCCGAATCGCTTGCTATACGCACAGAAAAGACAGCAGTTAATATGCGGGGATTAAGCTGTAGCATTATACTTACAACAAGAACAACTATTAACTAGCAAACAACTAACGGCTGTTATCGCAGGGATGGGCGGGCGGATGGTGAAGTTATAACAGCTTATGCGGCTTGTAGTTGTGGTTAAATTTGATTGCCTTTTGCATAAGTTTTATCACCGCCATAGATAGTAATGCGCGCGTACGCCTTCTTCAAGGAACAGTCAGTCGCCTCAGCAGCGATGAGCAGCTTGTGAATTTTAAGCTTTTTGTCCTAGCAAAAGCTGTACTTTCGATTTATGCTTATCCGTTATCGCTTTTGTTGCGTAAAGCCTACATTTTGGCGCAATGTAGAAGTAATTAGTTACGTTATTTTATATAACATTACACAAGTTTAGGTTGGTCATACGCAGTGATGTACTGTGGTTTAAAATGGCGAATATTGAAAATGTATGAAAATTATTATAGAAAATTAAAGAAAATAAGAAAACTTAATGATTAAATATACAAAAAAAAATAATTTCCAATTTACTGTAAATTATTATGAAAAATAAGTTCCAAATTAAAAAAAATAAATAAATGAATAAGTTTTTATTTCCAAATCAAAGCAAGGATTTTAGAAGATGAAAAACAATTATTTTAAAATTTTT
>NW_017537044.1:115888-116939 GCF_001853355.1 Bactrocera latifrons | reverse complement strand
AATAAAATTATATAAAAATTCAAAAATATATAAATAAATTATGATAATATAATGCTCTCTGCTCCTGTCTCTTATACACATCTAGATGTGTATAAGAGACAGACATATACATGCATGTGTCGATAGATTTGGCAGTGATTGCTGCTAAGTCATTAGTTGTGTTTTTTTTTTTTATTATTTTTTGCTTTTTAATATTTTTTTGAATCATATTTTTTAAATAAATTTTTAAAGTTATTTTACTGTTTTTTCATAAAATTGAATACATTAAAACAAATATTTAAATACGAGTATAACTACAGCGCAAATTTCTTGCCAAGTTCCCTGCACTAAGGTTACTCATACGCAGAGGAGGTCAGAAGAAAAAGTCATTTTATAGGTGAAAATTTAAATTAACACATTAAATAACGTTTTATTACTAACTAAATTTATACATGCCCGTATTTTTAACAAAAACACAGAAATAATTTCTTTTTTTTTAGAAAAAAATTTGATTTTGCCCAAAAATCGAATTTGCCTGCATCCCTTTTTTATCATGACTGCTTCGTTTTAATTAGCATTTTCACTGCATTTAATTAGTTAAATTAGCTGAGCTATATAATTAGTTTTGCGGTTTGTGAACAACTGCCAAAGTATTGTAGGAAAAACAACAACAAACATATAAATACAACAAAACTGCCTAAGAGCTGCTGGACAAGCGCGGCTTTATAGTCTCTTTTGTGGCGCTTTTGTAATTTTGTTAGAAAGAAAAAATTACAAAGAATTAATGAGCACATACATTGTGGTCAATTATGTGGCTGCGGAAGATGGTAGAAAGGGCGGAGTGAAAAAATTAATGCAGCGAACTGGAAGAGGCAACAAATGAGGGTGGTTGGAAAGAAAAACTGCGTTGTGATAACAATCAATAATTTTTTGTTTACATAGAGGTATGTACGAGTTAAAAAAAAAAATTGTGTAGTGCTGCCAGATCGGTTTTTGATATAAGTCATTAAAAAATAAATACTAAAAAGAATTATTAAAAAATTATAAGAAAAAACAAAAATAATTAAAAAGA
>NW_017537044.1:113934-115648 GCF_001853355.1 Bactrocera latifrons | reverse complement strand
GATGTGTATAAGAGACAGGTTTAAATCTTATATTTTATGTCGATATTAAAGAGAAAAAAATAACATAACAATAACTAAAAAATATTTATGAAACAAAACACAAAAATAATTTAACAAATATCTCTAAAATAAAATAAAATAAAATAATATATTTAAGTCTAAAATCTTCTAATCCACGAAAAAATGGTTCTAAATATCAAAAAATGCAGGTTTTATTCTAATTTATTTGAGTTTAATTGCCTACGCTCTTGAGAACAGGGTGCTTCAGACATTTTTCAATTCATTTTTTAACAGCTAAATTTAACTTTTGAAAATTGAAAAAAAAATAAATAAATGAAATAAAAAATTGAAATAATTTTTCCTCCAAATTTTCAGCACTCACACATGACAAATTGTTCCAAAAAAAAAAAAATTCGCTCTGTGTAAACAACTTCTAATTAAAAACTGAACTCAAAGCATCCAAACAATATAAATTGCAACCACAAAGCGCGCTTCAAAGTTGCAAATAAAATTGAGGCGTATAAAATATAAAAAGAATCCATAAAAAATAAGCCGAAAATAAATAAAAATCATACACACGCATACATACGCACATGAGAAAAAATCAGCAATTTCGCTGCTGTCATATTAACTTTTGCGCTCGCAGCCACTGGGGAGCGAGTTGGAATATATTGCAAAATAAATAAGTGCTTTCATTTGAAATTAGCACAAAAGGCATCAAACTGCCAAATCGGGCGGCGGGCCAAGTGGGAAGTGGGAGGGGCAAAAACAAGTATATTTATATTCAGTTGAGTGAGCAACAAGGCGAAAAAGCTGCCAACATGCGATATAAAATATAAAAATATTTATGTTTGTGTGCGTGGAAATAAAGGAGGAAACAATAAATAACAAATAAAAAAAAAAACAAGATATGAAAAAATATAAATAAAATTTTATGAACTGCCATTTTAATATGAATGTAGGTATGCGTGCGCTTGCAGCACACTAACTAATTTCCTCAGAGAGTAATATTAAGTGAGCAAAAAAGAAAGGAAGAAAAAATTATTGTAGCAGGCTTTTCGGCGCGCTGATGCGCCAAAGAGTGAGTGCTAATGGATGTTTGTATGTGTGTGTGTACTGTAAGCATATGAAAAAATTCCAAATGGAAAATAAATGAGTGTAGATATAAAAGATAGTGAGCGAAGAGTAACAGCAGCAGAAATTGACTGCGATAGCTGACAGCTCAGTGGCTCTAACGATTGATGGAGTGAATGGGAAGTAGACATTTTTCATTGATTTTTTTTTCCTTTTAGAGGTGGCAAAGTGCGGATGAGCAACTATAACACACTTTCACAATTTGGAAAAAATTTATGAAATTTCAAAAAACAAAAATAATATTTAAAAAAAAAAAAATATAATGAAAACAAAAAAATGACGAAAACATGAAAAAATTAGTTTATATAAAAAAAAAATAATAATAATATTTCGAGCACAGAGTGTGAGAACAAACTGAAACTTTTGTAGAAGCTTAAAGAAATATCATTCGTTCGATAAACTTTCGCCTAAAATCTACAATTATGCGTAGGTATCTGCGGTGTTCTACATTTTTAGCGCAAATTTAGTCAACAAATCGCGTAGATTTTTCCGTCGCCTGCTCGGCAAAAGCAAATATATGCGCAGCTTAAACACACGTGCTCACAAGCAACGCTGTATATCAAATACATATATATATATA
>NW_017537044.1:112527-113679 GCF_001853355.1 Bactrocera latifrons | reverse complement strand
AAAAAATTAAGAAATAAAAAAAAATACTTTAAAATAAGCAAAAACAAAAAATTATTTTAAAAGTCCACTCAAAATAAATCACAGAAACCAACAACAACAAAATGTATGCTCAAATTACGTACCCAAAACCAATGCGCTCACCTAACAACTTCATCTCTAATAAGGAAAAAACAACAACACAGAATAAAAATAGGCTCCACTCCCTTGATTATCAAACAAACTCAGCTAATTAAATTCATAATCGAACACTAACACATAAAAACTTATCGAAATTTCGTTCAATAAGTGTGTGAGTGCGTGTGTGTGTGTCGCAAGGCGTGTGCATGTTTTCTTTTAAAATGGAGGAACACTAATTTGTTTTTGTTTGTTTTGCAACTAATTCGAAACTACTACTCACTGTAGGGTTGTGGGCGTGTTCCATAGAGCGGCTCTTGTAGCAGCGGTGATCGACCGTTTCCAATCTCCTTAACTGCAATTAAAGAGAGAAGACAGTAGAGTAGAGTAGAGTAGTAGTGGTTGGCATTTACTTGTTGTTGTTGTTGTGATTGTGGTAGTAGTTTTAGTTGTTGTTGTTTTTGTTGTTGTGCTAGTGGCAGTGGCAGTGAGTACAAATCACGATTTGCTTTGATTAATTGTTAAAGTTTATGTTGTTGTTTTAGTTGTAATTTTGAAAATTGTTCGAAATTATGCGATTGAATGCACAAGGAAAAACAAAAATGCTGCTGTTTCCATAATTAACTATGTGGTTTGGATTAACCAGCTTGCTAATAGTTAAAAGGATTTGCTAAAAAGTTGTTAATCGTTTGGCTAGGCAACCCTGTACACACACACACGCGGCATTTTGTAGAGTTTGCAATTGTCCACTAAATTCATAGATGGAAATACCATTATCTGTAGTGAGTGAAATAGGCTCTTTTTCAACAAAAAATTAAAAAAGCAAAAATAAAACAAAAAAAAAAATTAAATTAATTAAAAATAAAAAATTAATTTTTTAAAACAAATATAAAAAGCTGTCTCTTATACACATCTTAAATTATAGTGAAAACATTTTTAATTATAATATATTAAAAAAAATTAAATTAATTAATTTGCAGGTTTTGGCGATTTCGTGCCCGCTAAGGGTGTGAAAGACGAATCGGAGCAGTCCATCGC
>NW_017537044.1:109860-112443 GCF_001853355.1 Bactrocera latifrons | reverse complement strand
TTGAAAAAAAAAACTAAAATTTTCGAATCAAAAAAAAATTTTTTTTTTTTTGATAATTTTATAGTATATCTGAGATAGTTAAAAGTCTACTAAACTTAAGCAAAATTAACTATACGCATTCAGTCTCACTTTCACGCAAATCCAAAATAGCTTACTGTGGTTTTCAGAACCATTAAAGCTCCCTCGCTTCAAATTTGAACATATAAACTAAAATTTTAAAGGATTTTAATACTTCACAAGTAAAAAATGCAAGTATTTTTCTGCCTCAATCCGTAATAAACAATGTAAAAACAATACTTTTAATGAAATAACCATAAACCCCTAAAAGTATGCCTCAAATAATAATAAAGGTGTAAATTTAACAAGAATTGTGGCATAACAATGAGGTTGAATAACTGAATTATACTTATAACCAGAAGCGCTACTCGAAATTATGTAGGCTTTTGAAAACAATTAACTGAAGTGACCGCACCATGAAAGCTTAAAGAAAACATATTCGAGACAATTTTGGAGTTTTTAAATAAGAAAATGCCTCACTTAACACCCTGTATAATTTAATGCTATTGAAAAATTGCATAATAAACAAAATAAATATAAAAAGTTAGCAGACAAAGAGCATTCATTTTGACTCTGGCACCCTAAATTTAGGCTTCAATAAATGTTAAACACAATTTCTGTATCCCAGCGCAAGGAAACTGTACATTCTGAGGAATTGTATATGAAACTTCAGCTCAAAGCGACTAAAATTAATGTCGGCAGCGAAATAATAAAAACAATAAAGTACAAATGCCACGAAATGGAAATATTTGAGGCTTTTGAAGCAAGCAGACAGCTCTACAGCACATATGACGCCTTTGGACATAGGGACGCTTTTAATAAAAAATCGATTTCAAGTCATCGCTGCTTTTGGATTTAATAAAATGTTTGTATCGATATTTTTAGATTGCTTATCCATTTTAGTTAAACCGGAATTAATTTTTCCAGCATTAATCGATAACAGTTGGTTCGGTGTCAAAGGCCAAGCGATTTTTTGTCGATATGATTGATATGATTTTCGATTTTATATCGATATACCGATTATATACCGATATATACCGATTTTTTTATCGTTATTATTTTATTTTTTATTCCGATAGTTTGCTGTGCTAATTTAATCGAAAATTTATTTTCTCAATGCATTAATCGATAACTTTTCGATATATTTTATTTTGTAATAATTTTATTGGAAATTAATTATTTGTGTGTAGTTTACAATATTTAAGGAAGTCACAAAATATCGCTATCATGACCATACATACATACATATGTACATATCTTTACTTTTTTCTTGCTACCATACAAATTCTAATAAAAAGTATTTTCCACATTTTTTCGATAATTTATAGATCATTTAAAATTTTTCATTGAAACCGATAGTTATAAATACTTTTGATGAAAGCTTTCTAAAATATGCGATACATTTTAATGATAATGCTAGCTTTTCTAAACATTTTTATTGCGTTCATTAACTAACTCAAATTTCTTTATCGATAAACTTTTTTAACTTACTGACTTACATCTGACTCATTTATCGATAAGTTATGATTTTCCAAATTAGATAATCATTTATGGTTATCGATATTTTTGTTGAATATTGGTTTATCGATAAACATTTCTAAACACTTTTGGAAATTTCACTGAAAAATTCTACTGTTTTTCAACAATAACTGTCGATTTTCTTCATTCGATCATACATACATATATCGATTGCGAATTTTTTCGATTAATATTTGTGTTATCGATTTTTTATTTGAGAAATAAGTAGTCAGATGCCCTATGATCTGTTTCGATGATTTTAATTTTATCCCACCGATAATTTAATATAGAAAAATTTTACATATAGAATATCCCTCATTATGAATAAGCAATGACTATAAAAATAAATCTGAAATATTTTTGCTGTTCCTTGTCATATTACCAAACTAAATTTAATATTTTGTCGCGAAGTTGAATATTTGGCTCAGCTGAACTCTTAAAATATTAAAGATTTGCCATAAAAAGAGTTTATGGATTAATCCAAATGAAACTCAGAAATCTGTGTGAAAAAACGGCTAAACAATTTTGAGTATAAATTACGGAAAATTCAGGTCAACTACATACGCTATGCATTCATTCTATAGTGTGCAAAAAAGTGAATTAATTAGAATTTATTTGCCAGCGGCAACGCCATTTAAATGCGCGCAAGCGTGTGGCAATGAAGTGGCTTGCCGCCGGTCGCCGTATGAAAGCCGAAGTGCGCATATGTGCATTGCATTCAACTAACGTGGCGACAACAAGTGATCTACAAGGCAGGTGAACTGACTGAGTGACATTCGCACGGTCACTCGGTTGACCAGTCGAGCAGTCACAACGCACAGCTAGCCGTTCACGACCATTTCAGCTTGTTGCACAGGTGCAGCACAAAAAACGATTCAAACGCACGTTATGTGAGTCAAGGTTGGCAAAAACACAAGCAACAACTATAAAATGTTGAAAAAATGAAATACTCGGAAGAAAAAAAGGCAAAGAAAAATAAAATTATATAAAAATTCAAAAATATATAAA
>NW_017537044.1:90709-109608 GCF_001853355.1 Bactrocera latifrons | reverse complement strand
AAGAAAAATTAACAAAAAAAATTAAAACAAAAATATGTGAAATAATGTTTAATTCATACAAATATCTAATTGCAATACTTCAACTACTGCGCACACAGTCACATCTACCTTACCAAAAAGCCTAACTGAAAATGCCCATTCAACATAATTAACTCGAAAATTCAGCCATTTTGGTTTTTCAAATTTATTTGCGCAACTTTTTTCTAACTGCCTGCCTAACTGGTTAGAGGACCTCGCCAAATACCCGAGCGCATATAAAAATGTATAGTGTGTGAAAAAAGTGCTGTGCACGTTTGACCTTTGACAGCGTTTACACAAAAACCACAAACTCTGTAAGTATAATGCATTTCACAGCAGCTCTGACAAGAACACCAACAACTGCAATTAAACGTGTATTGCCATTTTTGTATGCACAATTCGTTTGACCGCTTTAGAATGTTGTCAATTGCAAATGTAGTTTGGGTGAAAAAATACTACGAAGCTTATGTGTATATTCTGGCGCTGTGGTGCAACAACACTTCAAATGTTCGCTTCATAAATATTTATTGCCATTTTTATAGTTTTCAATTCCAAATATAGCACGAATGCGCTGTTTATGGCTCGCAATCGAGTTTGGCAGTAGAAAATTTTTGTGATACTTTTGTTGTACAACGCTAGTTAGTTTTAATGCGATGCTCTAAGATGATTGCGTAAATGGTGGTTACAAAAATAATTGAAAAGTTACAAAAATAATTTTTTTAGCTGATGTTTTATTTTTGTTTGAAAAAAAAAAAATCTTGGAAAAAATTTTACTTTATCGTTAGGTTTTCGCGGTAGTTTTATTATTTTTGAGGTAAGAAAAAATCGATAATTAAGAAAATTCATTTTTAACATTTTAGAAGAATTTATCGATAAAAAGCTGCTGTAAATATATTTTTTTTGCTTCCTTGGGTTTCACCTTATATTTGCATTTCTAAAAACAATTTAAAAAAAAATCGATAAACTAAAAATAATCGTTAAATTCCAAAATTATATCGATAAAGATTACATATTTTTTTACTTTTTTTTCAAACTACCCGTTTAATTTTATTTTTCTAGTCACGATTGCGCTTAATCGATAAGAATTTATATCCATATATTTTAACAGATTAAAAAAAAATCCTTAAATATTTTCCTATTTGCTTTGGGGTACTAAGCACTGTGATATCTAAAAAGAAAAGTATTGATTCGAAGATTAATGTTATTTACTAAATACAGATAATTTTTTAAACGTTAAAAAATTTCTATCGATATATTTCAATAGATATTTTTAAATATTAGTCATATTTTAGTCGATATTTTCAAGTAGCCGATATATCAAAGTATCAAGGTTCATTTATTTTGAATATTTTCTTATTTCCTTCCGGAGTACCTAAGCACTGTGATATCTAAAACGAAAAAATTCCCATCGATGTCTTTCACCGATAAACGATAATTTTTAAATGTTCGATAATGTTAAAAGCAAATTATTGCAGTCGATATGTTTTAATAACTTTTGCTATTTAATTTTCGTTAAATTTTTTTGAAACAGCAGGTTATTATTTAAGCCAGTTTTTCGCTCTCAAAAATTGTATTTTCGAAATAATCGATAATTTTCTTATACATGTTTTTTTATATTTTTTTTTTTTTTTTTTTTTGTGAAATAAATGATATTCTAAAAAAAAGTCAACACTATTTTTTGGATTATTTTGTGAAATTTAATGTGTGAGTTTTTTCGATAAATTTTTTTCGTAAGTTGAAAAATTTATATTTTCCAAAAAATCGATATTTGGCAAAGGAAATTCGAAATTCGATAAAAAAAAATCGATGCTTCTATTATTCATTTCTTTCGATTTTGTTTTTTTTTTTTTTTTTGGAAATCTAATGTGAGTGTATTTTATATGCATTGAAAAATTTATACTTTCCATTAATCGATATTCCTACAAATCAAATTCGAAACTCGTAAAAATCGATGTTTTTATTTTCAATTTTTTGGAAAATCAAAAGATATGTGTTTTATGATTTAAAAGCCGTGCATTTTCAAAAAAATCGATACTCAAAAAAAGTATATTCGATACTCAAAAAGAATCGATACTTTTCTTTAATATTTTATCGATTTTTTAGTGAAATCTAATTTGTGTGTGTCTTGTTTCGATAATTTCTTTTCATTCCTCTCAAAAATTGATATTTTCTAAATAATCGATATTTAAAAAAATCGATATTCTAAAGAAAGCGATACTAATCGTAATAGTTTTTGATTTTTTGTGAAATTAAAGGCTTTGTTTGCAAGAATTGCATATAACTTTAATTCTGAAGTCATTCCGTTGCATTATAACAACAACTTACTGTATAGAAAAAGATTCAGCTTCATACAGTTTATCGGTTCTCATTACAATGATTTAAAAGCGTTATAAGGATAAATACTGCAAAGCAAACAACGATTTTCTGGGTGCTCTTTTGTCCTTAGGCTCCGCTCAATACGCTTTTTGACTAAAAACTAATTTTTCGTTCGCATATTTTTAGGCGCACTGCCTTCAACTAACCCTCGAGACTAATATTTTTACTAAAATAATAAATTATAAATATATGTATGACAGCATAACACATAAAAAAAATAAAAAAATTGTATTTCTTTCAGCACCGAATATATACGAGTAGGGAGTCATGTTACCCACACACACACACACACATATATACACTTAAATAAAATATACATAAATGTACATATATACGAAAATAATACCTGCAACAATTGCACAAGACGGACGATCCACGGTCCGCAGCGCCGCACACAATCCTCGAAACAGTTGGCAACGCCGTCGGCTGCTACTGGCCACACACATACACAACACCACTGCGCACTTGCCGCTTGTGCCACCACTACTCGCTCGCTCGCCACACGCGCTCTACTACTACTCATACATATGTATACTACTATTACTACTACCAGTACTACTAAACAAAGGCCAGTGTTGCGCTTAACGTTTTTATATTATACGCAATTCCTAGCAGCTACAACAACAAAAAGTAGTAAAATTAAAAAATTTTGCTTTTATTTAGATTTTGAAAATTTGCAAAAAATTCAAAAACATTTCAAGTACTTGCAAGCACACGTTTTTGTTTACTGAGAAATCGTCGAATTGTTGTTGTATTTTTCATGCCATGCTTGCCAGATCATTGCGGTTGGGTTGGTTTTGCAGTTGCCATGGCATACTCATTTCATAATCTCAAAGCGTTCTTGCTCGGTCAGGAATTTTGTGGCATAAACCGCTTATTTTTGGTTTTCGGTTTGAAATTTGCGCCACTTTTAGGGTTTCTACTGCTGATTTTTTTTTTGCAAATTTTTGCTCCTTTTTTTTGCAACACTCTTCTAACAATGCTTTCAGCACGCTTTCGCTACCCCGCTACTCATGGCAAGAAAAGTGGCAAGCTAGCAGAAATTATAATTTTCAAAATAGTAGTAAATAAAGTAGTAGTAGTAGTAGTAGTAATGGTAGTAGAATTAGTAGTAGCTTTAGAGTTGTCTGTTAAATGGGCGGCGGCTGGCAGTTGCTGCTCTTGTGGGAGTCGTTCACTGCTGTTATTGCCGGCTGTGCTCTTTGTTGTTGTCATCGTCAACGCCGCCATCGTCGTCGTCGTCGCTAACCCTGCACACAGACAAACAATCGAGAATTTGCATTTTTGAGTTTGAAAACATTTATCTTTTTTTTCAATTTTTTTGTTGTTATTTTGTTTTTGTTTCTAATTTTTTCTTTGCTTTGTTTCTGAGGAAATTTGAGTTTCGAAAATATTTTTTTGGAAATTTTGAGTTTCGAAATTTTTCTTTTTTGAAAATTTTTTCTTGTTTATTTTGTGCAAAATTGACTTAATTTTCTTTGTAATTTCGTTTGCAAAATTTTTGTTTGTTGTTTGTTTCTGCTTGGTTTTAGTTTTGTTATTGGTTTTGGTTTGAGAAAGATATAGAGAATTCTTTATAATACAAATATTTTTTTGATTTATTTTTGAATGCTGCATGTTAAGAATTTTGTGGTGAAAGGCACTTGAGAGATAGAGAGAGTTGACTTTGGCTTGTCTGCTTGTTTGGTAGGTTGGTTGGTTGTTGGTTGGTGGGGGTGCTGATACTGGCTTTTTTGCTTTATTTTTTTTTTTTTTTTTTTTGACAAATTTTCAATAACATTTGTTAGGATTGATTTTATTTCTGGTAACCTTAGCAAAATTAAAAATTTCGTTGTACTTGTTGTTGCTGTGCTTTTTTGTTGTTTGGAAATTGAATGTTTTTGAATTTTTTGAAATTTTTTCTGTTTTTGCTTGCAAATAGTAACAAAATCTAAATACACTGTTGTTAATTTTTTATAAAAATTTCTCGGCAAAAGTTATGATGTGCATATATATAGGCTTAAAATATTTGTTGTTGTAGCTAAAACTGTTATTTTCGTAAGATATGTTCTGGTAAATTGTTATTTTCAGAGTATGTATGTGTGAGGCGAAAAGCTCCAACTATGTCAAAAAATGTGACTGAGCTGTGTTGCATATTTATTATTAAGCTTATATAACGGTGCTTCGATGTTGTTGGCATATAGTAAAATTTCAAAATTTCTAGTAAAATGTACATATATTTGGTGCAGTTTCGAGCGTGTGTCTCCGCTGTAGTACACATTTTAAAGGCTTTTTAGTTGTTATTGTTGTTGGTTTTGTAACACTTTGACTTCTGTGTATGTTTGTGTTTTTGTTACTAGTAGTTTTCGGAAATAATTTCCTTGTGTTGTTATTGTTTTTGTATTCTTTTTGCGGTTTCTGAGCGAAAGAGCGCTAAGAGCTTGTCTTAAAATCCACTTTTCAAGCCCATTTTTCGACACTACCTTCTTGGATTTTTTAATAAATGCTATTGTGTTATTATAGCTACATATCTTAGCTAACGTTTGCGTTTATTATAAATTAACAAATCATATTATTTTTTATGTTAGCAACGTTGTTTATTTGGTTACGTGCGTAGTGTGTTCGCATTGTTTCATTGTTGAGTGTGCAATTCTCATGTGTGCTTTTGTTGTTAAAGCTACAAAATGTTTGTTGTTTTAAGTTATGGGTTTAAATTTTAGTACCAATTTTTGTTC
This sequence comes from Bactrocera latifrons, assembly GCF_001853355.1. Lineage (NCBI taxonomy): Eukaryota > Metazoa > Arthropoda > Insecta > Diptera > Tephritidae > Bactrocera > Bactrocera latifrons. The sequence goes on along the minus strand of NW_017537044.1, from coordinate 104,500 downwards.
TTGTTGTTTTTCTTTGCGCTTTTCTGTGTGTTTTGTGTTAGTGTTCGAAAGGTTCTAGTGATATTTGAAACCTAATCCCTCAACTAGGCGCACTTATTGTTGGTTTTGTTTGTATTTCATGTGTCTACGACAAAAAAAAAAAACGACACGACAAAGTCTAACTTCTGCTAATTTCCCTGCCTCTTTCGACTTATCTTCGGCGCATTTGTGTATATTTTGTAAAAACATTATGACAAATTTCAAAAAAAAAAACAAAAAAAAAAGTTTATTGTTTAGTGACCAAAACATTCAATAACTGCACATCCCGTAACTGTGCTCCAGCACCTGCTCAGTCAGCCCCCACAACACCGTCTCTACAAGCCTATGTAATTTATTGGAGTTTTCCAAATTTTGTTTGTCCGCAATATTTGGTGGTTTTTAGGGGTTTTTATTTTTGAGTTGCTTGTTTTGTTGTTGTAGTTTCATTGTTGTTGTTGTAGTTTGATTGTTATTTCATTCTAGTTTGCTTGTTGGCTTGATTGTTAATGTTTGTTTGATTGTTTTCTGGTTTCGTTAAGTGCTTTATATGTGACCTGGCTCTTTTAGCTACACGCCCTCCTCCTTCTTTCTCTTCCTCTCTATGAAATTTCAATTGTGTTCTTGCATCCTTTATGGAATCTGTCCCAACTTCTTAGTTTTGTGCTTGTTTTTGATTGTTATTTGCTATGGCTTACGAGTTGTTGTTGTTGTTGTTTGTTTTGCTGTACATTTATTGGTTTATTGTTAAAAATATTGTTTGCTGTTGTTGTTATTTTGTTTCAGCTGCTTGTTCTAATTTGCTTTCTGCTTTTGTTGTGAAATTTTGCTGTTTTATCTGGTTTTCGATTTTGATTTTTTTTTTTTTGTTTTTTGGTTGGTTGGTTAGCATGAACTTGAAAGTTTTTACAGTTAACTTTACGAGTGCTCGAGAGTTTGGTGGCACATCGGCAAGCTGGTGGTGGCGCTGTGGGTGTTTTTTTGGTGTTAGCTTGGGTTTGTATAATTTATGTACCTACCTGTATTTTGGGTTAAGTCCACGTTGTTGTACTTGTTGTTGTTGTGCTTGTTGTATTTTTTGTTAATCATATATTTTGTAGAACTCTTTTGTGTTACAATACAATATATATATATATATACATATACAAATCAAATAAATAAGCTTTGTAAGTGTTGTGTTATCGAAATGTTCGTTAAAAATCTTAAATCTGGTGTGTGAAGTTAGAAAGCGTTAACTGTAATAATGCCCGATTAACGACTATGTCAATTTAATGTATAATGCCTGTTTTACACACGGACATTTTATTGAGAGATCAACATAAATAAGGTATGTTTTTGTATTAAATATCAATATTAATAAAAATAATAATAATAATAATAAAAAAATAATAATAAAAGTTTTTCTAAAGGTTAACGAAAAGTTGTGTTATATACTGCTTAAAGAAAGAAATATAAAATGTTCTGGATAAGTTAAAAAAAATATTCTGAAAAAAAAAATAAAAAAATATATATTAACAAATAACTCGCCTAGATGAAGTTGTCCAACACAATTTTTTCAAGTATGTTTCTTATATCAAACTAGTTTTCTCAAAGACACACGAGATATGCAGTCTTTATGCCTTCAAATATTTTTTTGAAAGTTCTCTAAACTGTCATGAACTGTTGGGTGCACAACGATCTCCAAAATCAATGCGATTTCTTGATGAAATCTCAAGATAATCTATAATTCCAAAACTGTCAAGAACTGTTAGGATCACAGAGAATTCTAAAATCAAGTCGATTTCTAGACAAAGTCTTTCTATAATACAATATCGTCACCTAAAATGCGAAATAGCGTATCATCAAAAAAAAAAAAAAAAAATTTAAAAAAAAATCGCTATCAGATATAATAACCTATATACTCGTATAACCAAAACTCAAATTTTGTTTCATAAGAGTGGTTTCTATTATGTCGTTTTTCTTTCGCCTGCCAATTTTTGAAAAGTGATGTTACGTTGCTTTGCATTTTAGGTGACGATATAATCTATAATTCCACAAACAAAACCAAAATTTTACTCTCAGATAGAAAGAAGTTACTTCAGACACTTTAGAAATCATATCAAAATTATAATGATGCATATTCTGAAAAAATCAAAGAACAAGCATATGATTTTCAGTTCAAAAATTATAAAAACAGTTATTTGGAGAAATCTCTACGTCATGAAAATATAGTAAAAACTAAAGTAAGGAATAATTTATACTAAAACGCCAGAGCTCTGAGCGCTCCATGAACTGACAGAAGGTATTCTAACCATTGAAGAAATAATAGCCGACTAACTACACTAACTACAAACAAGCTCCCATAGAATATTTCGGATACACTGGTCTAGTACACATAATAAGCAAGTTTGTTCCCACGAAAGACGATCTAAAAATCCGTGAAAAATAGTAAAACTGAAGTAAGGAATAATTTATGCTAAAAAATACAGCTAGCAAAGCTCCTTGAAATAAGAGGAGGTGTTCTAATCATAAAAGTTCTCAAACAAACGCCAACTTCAATGTAATAATTCGTACATACCAAGTAGAAGTTTGGCAATACCAAGATCAGCTAGCATATTAACGATGATCTGGTTCATATACGGTAATAAGCAGGTGTATTCCCAGGAAATTCGTGGACCCAAATAGTGTTACACAAATTGGATCTTTATACTACGAACGGACCTGAAAAGTTATTCCAACAAGGAGCTTCAACACAGTAGTGTCCCATAAGGTCGATCTTTTATACTCCAAATGGATCCAAAAAGTTTGAAGATTTTGTAGATCTAAATGGACTCAGTAGCCGATGATAAGGGTTCTTATATCGAAAAATTAAGTATTTTGAACAATCCTATTAAAAGTGGCAAACAAAGCTGTTAATGGGTGCGACCTCCGAACTTACAACGTTTGGTGGAAACATGATTAACCTCTCCAGAGAAAAATTTCAACTATTAGTCGCTTTCTACACTGGGAACCTCAGGCTCATGAAGCACCTGTCCAACATGGGCATGGGTTCCTGGTACAAACTATCGGTTTTACAACATGAAAGCGAGAAGTCCTGAGCACCTGATTCTACTTAGTTTGCACAGCGATCTGTAGGCGCAAGCTTAACGCGCTTGGATTTTCGTATCTGGTGAATATGGGTCACAGCACTTCAAGTTCGTGTAATTCGTAAGAGTGCTGGGTCTTTGTATGTATATTATATAGAGAGCACAATAGACCTCAGGAAAGAATGGCAACCCTCAATTAAATTGTATTCTAGTGATAGTGATGGCACAGAGAGAGAGAGAGAGTAAGATAGAGTGAGTGATAGGGGAGAGAGAGTAACATAATATGGCTTACTGTGGTAATTATGTACAAATTGGCAGCTGGAGAGAACTTTGAACATTTTTCAGGGAAGCTTAATAGGCTATAGAGAGCAAAGTGTATAAAAACAACAAGTCTCATCAGATAGAACTACTTCTAAAATCAAAACCACTTGAACATAATTGAATTGGTTGAGTAAATGATTACTAAGTGCAAGTAAATACCGCAATATTTACAGAAACAATAATTTCTTGTCTCCCATCCACAAACCACTACCGTCTACATAACCACAAATGTTTCTAAGTTTGGTGCGCTGATGGATTCCTGTCAAAAATAAAGTAAATGAAGCATGGCCAAGGCACGAGCAACTTGAAAATGCTTAGCACTAAGAAAACAACAACAAAATTTTTGGTATTACATGAGCTTTACACCTATCCACTGCTTCGCACGTGCGATTCACACGCACACATACATGCAGAAAGGTGTATTTATTCGATGGCTCGTCATCATCATTGTGGGCACTTTTGGTAATGCAACAAAGGAAAATATTTATTTATTTATACATTCAAACGCTGGCCAACATTAGTGGCAATAAAATTTCCGCAAATAAAAGCGAATATCAACGAAATGTAAGCGGAAGGGCCAAAAATAAGTAGATGAAGGAGAAATAAGCGGAAATGACAGCAATGCATAGTCAAAGGGGAGCGGAAGCGAGGAAAGGGACGCTAAGGAGCTAGAAAGTGACTGTCTTTGGGTTTATAACTGCAAGTACTTGAGTGTATCTACAAAATGTGTGGTTGTGTGTATTTGTATGTGTGTGCAACTAAGCACTTGCGGTTGTGTTAAGGTTTGAGGGAGAGAAATATTTGTGTGAGCAACGCGGTAGAGCAAAATATTTGTGGAAAAGAAGCTACAGCCCAAACTGCAAGCTTCAAATGATGGAAAAAGGAAATGCGCTCTTATATGCATTAGTGTGTGTGCGTGTACACGTTAGCGATATAGCAATAGTTAACAGCTGCAGTGTCGAGGGAGCTGAAGTGTCCACTAAAGCTTAAGATAGCATGTAGCAACAGTGGGTGACAAAAATAAATGTTGATTTTGTGACAAACAAGCGCGCACACGAGCACAACCACATAGGCAAAAATAAGAATACCCTTCACACGTACACTTTTTACAGTAAAAAAGTGTATACAAATACTTTTAGCTCAGTTTCGATCGGTCAGTTTGTATGGGAGCTATATGTTATAGTGATCCGATCTGAACGATTTCTACGGAGAATGTAGCTTTGACTTGGAAAATAATAGAAGCCGAATTTCGTAAAAATATCTGCTCAAATAAAAAAGTTTTCCATAAAAGGACTTGTTTTGAACGCTCAGTTTGAATGGCAGCTATAGGCTATATTAATCCGAACTGAACGATTTCTTCGGAGAATGTGTCGTTGCATTGAAAAATTATCTGTCTCAAATTTCGTTAAAATATCTGGTAAAATAAAAAAGTTTTTCATAAAAGGACTTGTTTTTGATTGTTCAGTTTGTATGGCAGCTATATGTTATAGTGGTCCGATATTTTCGGTTCGTACAAAGGAGCAGCTTCTTGGGGAGAAAAGAACGTGTTCAAAATTTCAGATCGATATCTCAAAAACTGAGGGAGTAGTTCACATACATATAAAAAAACGGCAGGACATGCGCCGAAGTTTCCTTCAAAAATAAGTATCTCAAACTTAATATACCCTTGTTAGGGGTATAAAAAAAATCGACAATAAAAAGCAAATGGAAAACTACAAGCAATTTAAACAAAATCGGATAAATTGTAATGGGAAAAGGGAAATGCAATGAAGAAAAGCGTAGATAGCTGCAGGAATAAATTTATATAAAGACATACACACCTCCACACATACATACATAGTATGTATAAATTTTCATTTAATGCGCACGAAACTCATACACAAAGCGCTTTGAGCGCACAAAAGCGGTTTGGAAGATTTTGGCCGGTCGGTCAGTAGGGTCAATCGACCACACATACACACGCGCAAAGTGTAGGTTAAATGAAAATTGCAAAACGTTTACCGTTTGTGGATGCCATTGGCAGGAAATGACAATACAAACGCAAAATCTTATGTAAGCGCATAAGAGCAAAGGAGCTATGATAGGACTTGTAGGGGTCGTCAGAGATAAAGCATAAAAGCAATAACGAGCGATTACGTACATATGTAGATATGTGCACAATTGTATATGCATATACTAGTATTTTATTAAGCTAAGATGCTTCTAAGCAAATTGAAACGATAAAATGTACGCAGCATGTGTAAAAAGAAAATTTAGGAAAGCTTTTTTTCGTAACAGTTTTGAAGCAAATCACATTGAAACTAACCCGTGAGTAAGCAATATTGGACCAGTTGAAATATATTGATTGCTATAACTTCCGAAATTTACAAGATGATTAATAAAAACCGATTTTAATATTACTCATAACTGGTCCGTTAGTCACTAGTAGTAGACTAGTTGTAAAATCCGCTTTGAAAATTTTTCGAAATTATTAAGCTAAAAAAATGTTACAACTATAACTATGCTACTTAATTTAATATAATTCTAAACTGGTCCTAAAATAACTAATAACTAGTTATAACTATAAAAAAAAATTTGCAAATGAAATATTGCTAATGAGTATGGAAATTGGTTCAAATCGCAGTTTATTTATTTGGTCTTTTCTTTGTGACTAGTTTGTAACTAGTTGGTAACTAACTGATAATTTTTAGTATGAACTTCTCTACCTAAAAAAATAAGCAGACGAAATCATGCAAAGAATTTTACAAACTGGCCGAAAGGTAGTAGAGAGTACTACTAGTCACTCTGAAACAATTCAATACAGATTTTGCATACTTTATACATACATACATACGCATATTTATCTAGAAGCGACATAAAGTATATCGACACAAGTATATACATACTTATTTCATGCTATATATGCGTATTCATTATAGCAGACACAGCTTAAGCACACACAATCATTTCTATAATTCAATTTCGCTCTTGCTTATGAAATTGTCTCCAGGGTGAGTTCTCAACAAAGACTGTCCATTGCGTATTGCGTTGCCAACGTCAAGGAATTCTGATGCGCTCTGGGAGCAGCTACTCCTTATGCGTCGTTCAGATATGTGTGCATGTGTGCTCGAGTAATTGCGTATGAGGCTTGAATTCTGCAATACAATTACAGTTGAGAACTGGAAGCAATTGCATTTTATTTATACGACAACTGATGAAGATTCAGAGCAGGTCTTCTGCTGCTTCTTGGCGCAAAAGCATCTTAAATTCGTGTTAAATTTTGTTTAAATCGAATAAAAGTTGGCGAAGAATGTGAAATGTTTCTTAAGAGCCTTTATTTTTGGTTTGGAACTGCTGTTTTGGTTGACTGGCGACTGTGGATCTTATAGCCGCTCTATTGGCAAGTCAAATGCATAAAGGTAATCATGGTGATTGGATCAGCTAAGCTACCAACTAAGCTATTTTATAAGCCAGGTCCATATGAAGTCTACACTTACCCAATTTTAACATTCCAGTAGCAATGAGATCCCAGAAACTTTTCGAAATCTGACATAGGATCTAGCTGAAGCGACAGATTTCGGGTTAGTATCGTCTATCTCCAAGATACTTTATAAGCCGACATCCGWCATTGGATCGAGCTGAGGATTTATRAAGCRACAGATTTCGGGTTAGTATCGTCTATCTCCAAGATACTTTATAAGCCGACATCCGTCATTGGATCGAGCTAAGGATTTATAAAGCAACAGATTTCGGGTTAGTATCGTCTATCCCCAAGATATTTTATAAGCCGGGACCATATGAAGTCCAAAACTACCAAATTTTAACATTCCAGTAAAAGAGAAACATTAGAAACTTTTCAAAATTCAACATCAGATTTAGCTGAGGCGTGGTAAAGTAACAGATTTCGGGTTAGTATCGTCTATCCTTAAGATATTTTATAAGCCGACTCGGGGACCATACGAAGTTTACAGTTAGCCGGAGATCAGCTAAAACAGGGCTTTAAGATGACAACTTAGTTGACAAAACAGGAATCCGACATTGGAAAGAGGTCAAACATGGCAAGCAAAAGCATTCGGTCGGTCTAGTGTCCTCTGTCAGCCAAAACAAGTTCGAAAAGTTTAGTGAATTTGATAGTCTCGACACAACCCGAGCTTTTGCGAAACAGATATTTTATAATATACGACCTTTGCGACCATTTTATCTATTGGATGGACTCGGTTTTCCGCGCTCATCGTCCACCAAAATGCTTAGGCTTGTAAAGACGACTTCAGGCTGACAATTTTTCTACTGAGTGGTTTCCTGTGGTGAGTTGGCCCAGGAAATACATTGCTGTTAGAGACGATGCTTTGGCAGATACTGGACAGATCTCTTAAACTGGAAGTGATTTTCATTGAAAGCTCAGCAGCAACCAAAATTGTAAGATTCAGAGGGAGAGAGGATCTGTGGATGGGGGAAAGTTTTTGGAGTATCGCCAATTCTGGTGCACCAAACAATACGTTGCTGCTAGACTGTCCTCTGTTTCACAGCTCAAACGAAAGAATACCTCTAAGTCGTCATGAGGATTAATGGTTGCTTGGAGTATGTTACTATGCGAGGCGTTTCTCATGAACTTCTCAATACGGAAAACATGCTGTATACCAAAAATGTGAATTCCAGTACATTTGTGTGTCATTTCAACACTCTTTTTCGAAACTTCCCGCGGTTTTTTCTAGTTAAATGGCTTGATTCTCGACAGGTGGCTACAAATACTCACTCTCGGATTAAAAAAAAAACACCTAAAATATTTTATTATGACTCTCTCGCGAAGTTAGCAGCTAAAAACCATATTCCGTATCAAAGTTTTTGGAATGTCTTAAAGAGAGGTTTTTCAAAGCTTAATCAGCCCTCGTCCACTAAAAAAAATATCAATTTAGGTATTCCCGTGGCTGGCCTTTCAAATCTCGGCTAACATTTACCAATGCACTCACTCAACAAACCACATCACATCAAGCTTAAAGAGATTTCAGCGCATTTGCAACCTCGAAAGGTGGAATTCACCAACCCTACCGGTACGAATCTCACTATTCAGCTGTGAAAATCCTGCTATTCATTATGCCAGCGTCCTTTTGCGTCTAGTCAATTAAGAGCGTACAAATTAAACCGTTAGTGGCTAATAAAGACAATTTTTGCTTTCGTTTCCCCGCAACCAACCGCCAGCCACAACACACTCATTTCTATTCAAAAGATTTGAAAACGAGAATGTCACAAACAGACTGAGGAGCGAAAAGTGACGTTGGAAATTTTCGTGAATTAGCCAACGAGCGCCACAAGGACAGATTCATGTGCTTGCCGACCGCTGCAGCGCGTCTAATTCGTTTAATACGCTTTATTCATTAGAATAGCGGAATTTTTAATTTACCAAAGGCACTGCCCCAAACTCTACAGCGCGCTAGCATGCCAACGCTGCGCAACACATCTGGCAACGCTCTCAGGCATATGCAACGTCATTTCATTCCATTTCATTTCATTTTAACTGACAGTAACGGCTTGAAAGGCACGCCGCAGGGACGTGTGCGTCGGGGGCGGCGCGGCGACTGCCGCATGAATTGAATTTGTGCGCTATTGTCTAGCGCTGCCGTAGGAATGTGTACGACAACAACAGCAGCAGTGGAGGCAAAGCGGCGAATCAACGAATGCGAAGTGACTTGACAAAAGCGGTATGTGATCGATTGAAAATCGTTACGGGAGTGGGAGTAAGTGGGTAAAAGCGAGCATTGGAGTGTGTGCATGTGTGTGTGAGCGCGTATGCGCCTCTGTTGTATGCTCATGCCGTGCGCCATGTCGTTTAAGGTAAATAATGATGAAGACTGGCACAGCTAAAGTGACAGCAACGAAAATCGAATGTCCTTGAGTTGAAAATAGTAAGGAAAACACACACAATGTATGGAAATGTTTGAAGGAACGTATGAACGCTGCACCAAAATAGAAAAGTGTACAAGAATGCTACAACAAGAACAACAATAATGGGTACCATAATAGTAACGGTGGAAAAATCGCGTGACAAGCCGAAATTAAATCGCTGATGGCGCACCGCAACAAAACGGCTGGGTAGGCTGGCTGTCGGGCTGACGAACTTATTGTGGATTGATTGGATTGTGAAGAACAATGTATATATGTATGTATGTATATATGTATATGTGTGTGTGTTAAATATACCCTGTAGACGGTATATAAAGTCTGTCAGAAAGTTTTTAGCAATCAGTGGAAAACGACGGAGACCCTTTAGCGCTTACATAGGTAAATGCTAAGTGTGAGCTTAGCCATGTCCGCATCTGCATATAAGCCTTCATATATTGCGATATCGATCTGCGATTTTGTACACGTTCTTTTATCTCCAAAAAAAGCTGCGGATTTGTCGAAAACGCCGATATCAGACGACCATACGACATGGCTGCCATACGAACTGACCGATCCAACCGAAGTCCTTCTATGGCCAACTTTTTTATTTTGAAAGATATCAACACGAAATTTGGTACCGACTGTTATCTACTACAACGCTATATACTCCAAAGAAATTGTTCGGATTAAGTCATAATAGCGTATAGCTGCCATATATGCTGATCTATTGAAATAAAGGTTTTGTATGGAAACCTTTTTTATTTCCCAATATATCAACATGAAACTTCACAGGGATTATTGACTTAACCAACGCTAAAATCTACGAAGAAATTGTTCAGATCGGATCACTATAACATATAGCTGTCATACAAACTGATCGATCAAAAACTAATTCCTCTATGGCAAATTTTGTTATTTGATGAGATATCCTCAGGAAATTTAGCACAGTTTATTGTCCAGGGCAACCGCACCATCAAACAAGAAATAGTGCAGATCGGACCACTATAGCATATAGCTGTCATACAAACTGACCGATTAAAAGCAATATAAAGATCTTTTTATACCCTTTTATGCTATAAGAAATCTACGCATAAAGGGTATTATAGCTGCGGAGCAACCACAGTTAACATTTTTCCCGGCTTATAATCGGCATATATATCTTTGTGTGTGTGTGTGCCACAGCGGGTTAATGTCAACAACGAAAAATTGGAAAGCATTAAGCAGATAAACAAAGTGCTCTTGCGTAGCCATTGTAGTGGATATGTACATATGTAGGTATGTAAAGCAGTGGGTGGTGGCCTTAAACTACAAGCATATTGGAAACAAAAGAAGCGTGTACTAAATAAATACGAAGAAAAGTGCAGGTAGGAAAGTAAGCAGGCGTTTATAAATAAAGGCCGGGTAATGCAGCGAAGTGCCTTAACTGCGACTATATGATATACGTACATACACACATACATATGTAGATATGATACATTTTCTTTGCTTTTTGGGTAATATTAATTTATTTTATTATTTGCTTTTTTTCTTTCTGGTAGTTGCCCTCGGCATTAGTGGAAAATTACTTTTGCAGTAGCAAAAAGTGTTTGAATTTTAAAATCCTTTTGTTATATGTTATAGTGGTTCGATCTGAACAATTTAGGCAGAGAATGTAGCATTGCCTAAGACAATAATCCCAGCGAAATTTAGTATACATATCTTGTCAATTAAAAAAATTCTCCATACAAAAGCTTAAATTTCATTGTTCATTTCGCATGGCAACTATGTATATGCTATAGTGGTCCTTTTTAAACAATTTCTTCGGCGATAGTAGCATTGCCTTATGCAATAATGTGTGCCAAATTTCATGTTGATATCTTGGCAAATAAAAACATTTTCCATACAAGACCTTCATTTTCATCGATCAGTATATGTCGCAGCTATATGCTATAGTGGTCTGATGTGAACAATTTCTTCGGGGTATGTATAGTTTTTGTAGGCAACAATCCGTGTCAAATTTCATTTCGATATCTTCTCAAATAAAAGAGTTGTTCATAAAAGAACTTAATTTTGAACGCTCAGTTTATATGACAGCTATATGCTATAGTCATCCGATCTCAATAATTTCTTCGGAGTTTACACCATTGTCTTAAGCAATAATCTTTGTCGAATTTCGTGATGATATCTTTCCAAATAAAAAAGTTTTCCATACAAGCACTTTATTCCGATCGTACAGTTTCTATGGCAAGTATGTGCTATAGTGGTTCGATATCGGCGGTTCCGACAAATCAGCAGCTTTTAGGTAAGTAAAGGACTTATGCAAAGTTTCAGATCGATATTTTAAAAATTGAGATATATACAGACAAATAAACAGACTGAAGGGGATGACTAAATCCCCTCAGTTCGTCCAAGCTGTTAATTTATGTGTATGTGGCTCGGAAAATGTATGTATATAGATAACGCCCACTTCTAGTATCTTACATGATAAACAATACATTCTCACTAAATTTTGTCCTGAATTTTATGTGAGCTTGAGGCGTGGAAACAATGGTATCAGGTGTGACTGCTACGTTTGAATAAGAGCTGGAGAAGTAATCCATCGATTTCACCTATTATTGGTATTAAGTTCACCTATTTTTGGTTTGTGGTTAAGATATCATGAGTATCATTACTATAAATTTCTGATACAATATAATTGTACGTTCATATTTTTTTTGAAATTATGATAGGCAAATAAGCTCAAAAGATTTTAAAGGCGTTCAATATTCGAACTGCTTTACATAGAAGGTGTGGTTGTGCTTTGATTTTTCTTTTATATCCCGCGGCCATTTTCCACTTACATGTTTTTCGGTTCAACTCACTCGATCAGTGGTGAAAAATACAGCTATATGAAGGATAAGGTTGACTTATACATTGTAAAGTCTAAATATTCAGACATCTGAATGTCATGACATTCGAAATGGTTGCTTGTGGTCACAAAGATGGTGATCCAAGATTTACCAGTTTGAACTCAAGATTTTTATTTGGTGACTACGCTCATAATCACATTGCTAACTGAAACAGTTTGCAGAAACCGATCTTCATAAGACCTTCTGGATTGTACAATTGTACAATTCCGTGAGCTGGGATTCAAGGAAGTAGTGTAACAAATATTTTTGATTGCAAAAAGAATCGAGGATCGCGGAGTATAAAATCAACGGTTTCTAAATTTTTTTTTAAGACAACTTTTAGGTTAAATTAGGTTAGTGTGATCCAATCCTTTAAATTTGATACACTCTTTTCTATGTAATTTAGAAAAATCTTAGCATAATATTGTTGTTGTAATTTGCATTCCAGTTAGTTTTGACGTTTCTTTAGTCTCTTTTTCGCCTTTAATTCGCACTCACTTGTTTCAGTTGCCTTGGGCAACTTACAGGCAGTGCCAAACAAGATTGAAACGTCTCCAAAAAGCCTACGCTGTTCTCTCTTTTTCTCTAACCTACGAATATACCCTCGCCACGTCTTCGTCAGCAGAGCGCCGTAAGCGAATGCAATTACAGGCAAGAGGTGCACCAGAAGTTCGAAAGAAGAAAGAGAGAAGGGCGATGTAGCAAATTGGAAAAACTGCCTAACCTAAAATTGTTTGCGCTGAATAAAATTGCAACACACAAACATAAGAACACACATATATGTACATACACACACGTGATGGGGACCAATATGAAGACAGGCGAATTAAAAACATAGCAATTTCATGCAAAAATATTTATGACAAAAAAGTCTAGACATTTGCGCCGCCGGCTTTTGGGAGCAATAGTTAAAGTGCAGCAACAACAACAATACACACACACATAATTTGTAAAAAGTAAAGCTGCCGGAAAGATTAAACAACCGTAAAATGTGAGAAATAAAGCACAAAAACGCCACAACAAAAACAGAAACAGAAAAAATAACGCCGACACACAAAATAGACAAGTAACACTTCAAACAGCCAACAACAACAATAATGACAACAAAGTGTGCAGGCAGCAGCATCACAGCGAGGACACACAGGCGTTTGGGGGGCGGCAACTGCCGCTGCAGATGCTTGAAGCTGCTTTGAAGTGCCAGCAACAATTTGTACATTTTATTGCCAAACCAACAAAAACAACAATAAAAGCGCACGAAAATGCAATGTGACGTAAGCGTAGTGTGCGGCGTGGAGGACAGCGGGTGGACGGTAGGCGGTCGCAGGCAGGCGACGCATTACTTTCAAGGCATTGTCTGGCTGGCAGTCACTCAGTGTCAGCGCAACAAAGGCGATCGGTCGCTTGGAAAAGGTGCTGCAACGGTCGTTGGCATTGCTGTCAGGTTGGCTTAACCGGCAGCGACCTTTTGTCAACGATGACGACTGGCAGCGACATACATCGCAGCGCCGAACAGCGGACAACGTAACGGTAAATATTAAATGTGAGTAGTTCGGTGGACAAATGATAAAGGCGCAGCAGTGGAGACACTTCAAATGACAATCGAAGTGAAATAGAGAATTGTAGAAAAAAAATAGTTAATATTTAAAAAATATCATTAATTTATATTA